>NC_136489.1:133901739-134044239 GCF_053919585.1 Euprymna scolopes
AGTGTCTGTGTGTCTGTGTACATTTGTCTACGCAATAACTCCGTCAACTTTTAGTCTACAGATTCGAAATTTGATATACGGGATACTGAGATTCGGGAAAATCGATGTTTTCGATTTTCGGCCAGAAATTTTACTGTTAAGGGGTCAAAGTTCAACGATTTAACATTTGAGAACTCTACCAAACTCCTTCGAAAATTTAGGGTCTAAACACTTGAAATTTTAGTTATAGGTTCATTGTACATGGATCTAACTTAACAATTGAATTTGAGCCCAACACAATAAATTTAAGGGGTCATAATAGGGGTCAAATTTTAAAAAAATTGACCGTTTTTCTTTGCTCAGCATACATCTCCAAACATCCGGGCAACGCCGGGTTGAAATACTAGTATATATATATATATATATATATATATATATATATATATATATATATATATATATATATAATGTATCCAAACACATGTAAGTGTGTGTGAAGAGATACGAAGAGAGAGAAAAAACAGAAGGTTGTCTTTTTTTTTTGTTTTTACACAGTGATCACCACTTATCAAGGCCCGGAAGCCACTCAGGGATAAGGGTTATTGCAAGTACATTACGTTAGTGTGGAGATTTGATGAAGTGTTTACTTAAGGGGGCGGTTCATTAGGAATTTGTTTACATTGGACTTGAAGACATCCAAGTTGTAGTCCGGTGGGAAGCAGGCAGACGGAACAGAGTTCCACAGGCGTGCAGTTCTAAGAAAGAAGCTTTGTTCATGGAATCCGCGTTTTGATTTAGGCACAGATATAGAGTGGGGGAAATTTTTCACAGTGGATTCAGCTAGACGGGTGTTTTTCGTGAAAGATTGGCGAGGGGGGACCAGAGATTGGAGTTCAGTCTTCAAGAAAAATGTAAATTACTCAGAGAAATTAAATAATTTAAATTAATAATCGCACAAACCTGATATTAATCAACACTATATATTTCCCCTACATATAAGTACATTTTATCCACTTACAAGTTAACTGATTTCCTGTCTTCGAATAAAAGAGGGGTGCTCTCAGATAAATTTCTTAATTTGAATAAGGCATAATACAAACTGTATGTGCAAATATATAGCTTATAAAATTATTATATATATGCCTTAAAAAGAAACACATGTTGAACAAAACGGGAGTCATTTTATAAAATTCTTCTGAAATATAGGTTGCTGATCATAGTTTACATAATTCCAAAACAAAGTCTCCAAATTTTCACCGCTAACACAGTCCAAAGATACATAGAATGAAACACACACACATACACACACACACACACACACACACACACACACACACACACACACACACACACATATATATACATACATGTGTGTGTGTTTGTGTGTGTGTATATATATACATACATGTGTGTGTGTGTTTGTGTGTGTGTGTGCGTGCGTGTGTGTGTATGTGTACGTACATATGTGTTTAATTGTTCATTAATATACGTGGGGACAAAAAGTATACGTATGTTATTGGATGAAAATGAATGAGCTTACATAAATCAAAGCAGTACAAAAAGAAATAGACGAAGGAGAAAAAGTAAAAGAAGAAATGGTTGGAGATGATGATGATGAAAAAGCAGAAAAAAGAATAATATAATTGAGTTCAGAGACAGACCGCATATCCAGAGATGCGAACGAGCAATTGAAACCGGATTGTTAATCTTTTAATTACTATGCACTGAGGCGTCTGATTTGTCTGGTGGTTATTTTTACATTATATGGCAGGGGAAGATTGATAGAAGAATAGGAATAAAATAATGAAATAAATAAATACAGGATGTGTTTATAATGTTTGTTTTTCATAAAGTTTTTTTTTCCCGATTCTCGACACTCTGGAATATTATACGAAACAATAATAACGGTGACGATAAAGGCATTGCTAACACAGAAATAATAAATAAGCACTCAACTCGCAAATCGACATTAAATTACAAACACTTAGAAATAGAAGAGTATATATATATATATATATATATATATATATATATATATATATATATATATATATATATATATATATACTAGCATGGGTGGCCGGCGTTGCCCGGGTATTTGGAGATGTATGTTGAGCAAAAAAACAAAAGAAAAAAATAAGTGGTCTATTTTTTTAAATTTTACCCCTATTATGACCCCTTAAAATTTATTGTTTTGGGCTCAAATTCAGTTATTAAGTTAAACCCATGTCCAATGAACCTATATTTAAAATTTCAAGTGTTTAGAAAAAAATATGTCGGAGAAGTTTGGTAAAGTTCTCAAAAGTCACATCCTTGAACTTTGACCCCTTAATCGCCAAATTTCGGCTGAAAACCGATCACATAGATTTTCCCAAACCTCAGTACCCTGAATATCAAATTTCGAGTCTGTAGACTGAAAATAGACAGAGCTATTGCGTAGGAAACTTTACACGCACTGACACACAAATACACACACAGGCAGAGAGACACTTTCACTTTTATAGATATATAGACTAGCATGAATGCCCGGCGTTGCCCGGATAGTTGGAGATGTATGTTGAGCAAAAAAAAAAAAAGTGGTCAATTTTTTTTAAATTTGACCCCTATTATGACCCATTAACATTTATTGTTTTGGGATCAAATTAAGTTATTAAGTTAGATCCATGTCCAATGAACCTATATTTAACATTTGAAGTGTTTATACCGAAAATTATCGGAGGAGTTTGGTAGAGTTCTCAAAAGTCAAATCGTTGAACTTTGACCCCTTAATCGTCAAATGTCTGGCCGAAAACCGATCACATAGATTTTCCCAAATCTCAGTACCCTGTATATCCAGTTTCGAGTCTGTAGACTGAAAATTGACAGAGTTATTGCGTAGAAAAATGTACACACACAGACACACAGATACACAGACAGACAGACAGACACTTTCACTTGTATATATATATATATATATATATATATATATATATATATATCCTTATATATACGAGGGGTGTGCAATAAGTAATGCCCCTGACCCACTTCCCATAGCAGTAGAGCAACGAAACTTGCCAAAGTTATTAGTCCTCCTCTACATAGGAAGCACCCAGAGTTATACATTCCTCCCGTCATTTGATGCAGTTCTGGAGACCGCTCTTTTTGAACACCCAAGGTTGGTCCTCCAACCACGACGTGACTTTAAAAATCAAGGCTGCATCATCTGGGAAACTCTTTCCTTTCAAAAACAACTTCATGGCTAGGAAAAGGTGAAAGTAAGAGGGTGCAAGGTCAGGAGAGTAGGGAGGATGGGGAGATTTCATAACCACACGCCCGTGCTTCTGATCTGGCGACATACGAGTTGTTCACCGGAGCGTTGTCCTGCAGGAGGAGGGGAGCTTTGCTGATCTTACCCCCGCCTCTTGATTTTGATAGCTTCCCTTAATTTCCTCAAAAGTGAAGCATAATAGGCTCCTGTAATTGTAGTACTCTTTGCCAGGAAATCTGTCATCACTACTCCGTCCTGGTCCCAGAAGACTGTGAGCATGACCTTGCCAGCGGAGGGCTGCACCCTTGCTTTCTTTCGAGGTGGTGAGCCCAAGTGCTTCCACTGCATTGACTGGGGTTTGGTCTCTGCATCATAGTGATGGACCCAGGTTTCATCCTGTGTAATCAGTCTTTTGAAAAACTTCGACTCATTTTCTTGGCACATCTCCAAATTCATCCTCGAGCACTCGACGCGTTCTCGCTTTTGGAATGGTGTGATCAACCTGGGAATCCATCTGGCAGACACCTTATACATATGCAAATGGTCATGAATGATAGTTACCACAGACCCTGTACTAATCTTGACATCTTGGGCAGCCTACACTTGACGGACAGATACCTCATCAATGGCAGAAGGAAGGAGCGACTAGGCCTGGGAGCTATTTCCACAGACTTCTGGCCATGTTTTAATTCAGCGTTTTACAAGGTCATATGATGGGCCATTATCACAATAATATTTCTTTCATTTCATCAAAAGTCTCCCGTGGTGTGCGTCCTTTCAAATACAAAAACCGGATCACTGCTCGACATTCAACAGGCTCCATTTCACACCTGACTCAGTTCAAAAACCTGTAGAAAAGAAACCACAATTAGTTCAGAGCTGTAATTTGCCACTTAACCCCTAGAGATATAGATCATAGCACCTGTAAAATTTCAGCTAGATCAGATAACTGGAAGTGGGTTAGGGGCATTACTTTTTGCACGCTCCTCGTATGTATATAAAGTTGGGTATGTTTATGTATTTATCTATTTGTATGGACAGTTCTAACTCCTAAACTTATTACGCACCATTCTGAGGATTTGTGATACAGTTGATTGGTGTAAGGTGCTAATATGTTGATAATAGTTTAATCCAATTCATACAACAGGGATAAAGGGAAACAGAAAGTCTTCAGAAAAATACGTTTGATTCGCGTGCAGTTTTTAAAATAAGTATTAGAAAAAAAATTTCTTTAAAACATTTACATTGTATTTGTTGGCACAATAAAAGTACAATCTTCCATGAACAAAAAAAAAAACAAAAAACAAAACAAAAAAAAAAAAAAAATTTTTCAGAGCAGCATTAAATTGGATTTTAATATAGACACAAGTTGACAAACATTTTCTGAATCTTCTGTTTTTCCTATAACCTCCAAAGCTAAGATGCTGAAAATTTAGCCATGTTTCGGAAATAAAATCAAATAATGTATTTTATTTAACCTTATAGTTTATACTCTAAATATTTCGCTCATATCACTATATCTTCATTTGAATATTTGGTAGTTGACATAAAAATGGTGCGAAAATGTTTTGTTTGGGAAATTCATTTTACACGTCCTGGGACAGGTATTTGTTCATACATACATTGTGGATGACTATATATATATATATATATATATATATATATATAGTAGAAATGGCAATTAATAAAAACTGAAAAAGTGCTCAATACTGTTGTAGAGCAAATATGCGTTTTATTTTTTATTACCGTATCTTTCTGTTAAGTTACATTATTGTTTCAGCTACCCGGCCGTTTTTTTTGGCTGTCTGTAGCTTCCTCAGACTTTTACTAAAATGTTCGTTCTGATGAGATGAAAGAGTGAATGATGTAAGGGGAGGGGTGCAATATATATATATATATATATATATATATATATATATATATATATATATATTATAATGCTCCGCATCTTGAGTTGAGCATATTGAGAAGTGATACACGAAAGCGATGCTCTTTGTGTAAACAAATCGAGCTTAGGTATTTCGGACGATGGCAAAACATCGTTAAACTCACGACTCACTCAGCAGCCGCCGATAGCGTAGTGGTTAGGAGCCTTGACTGTCGTACAGAGGTCGGGTATCAATCTTGGCTTGAGGTAGTTGCCTGTCTAGCCGCACTGATGAGCTGTGAAACAGCAAAACAGTACTGTATGTGGATGACTATCTCTCTCTCTCTCTTTCTCTCTCTCTCTCTCTCTCTCTCTACATATATATATATATATATATATATATATATATATATATATATATATATATATGTATGTATGTATGTATGTATAATATTTTATAGAGGGAATTCGACCTGGAGTCTAAAACGCAGTTTATTTTAATGAATGAGTACATGTATTAATACTTGAAAAAAAAACAGTGCCCATTGTACTGTAAATATATAATAAGCTCAATAGATATGGGTATCCTTTGAGCTATATTCATATTGAGTAAAACGATTCATAATTGTGATCTAAAAATCAGTTTCAAAAGGAAAAAACAAACAAAATTAACTCCATCCTACGATCGTTTCGGAACCGATGCTCATTTTATTGAAGTTGACAATAATTTGACAAAGTTTTGTCTTTTATGACCGCATCAGCAAAAAAAAAAAAAGGGGGGGGGGTGGAAGAAGTTAAAGACACCAAAATAAAACTAGCATTTTTGTCGTGAGTAAGGTAGATATTCCTTATTTAGCTCTATTATAATATTTGTTTTAAGTTCAGTTAATCTATCTTTTGGCATGCTGTTATATCTTGTCTCGGAATGGTTCGAATAATTGCTTCAAGTAATTAATGCTGATTTCGTACCGTACTTTGGGGGTAATTTCGCCAACTAGCTAAAAGTACTCTATTGGCAACCACGCATATAAATATTGTTTTTAGTTGCAGTTACCCGCGAATTTGGCGAAATTACCCCAAATTACGGTATTTATTATTATATTATATTGGACCCAATATATAGTAATGATTTAAATGTTAAAAAAAATGACTATTGCCCCATCACCGAAAATCGAAATCAAAACGTTTAGCTTAAAATTTACTTTTTCTTTTGACGTTAATGTCTGAGCTATGAAGATGTTTACTGCAAGGCTAAAAATGAAAACATAAACCAATACACTATATGTTAAGTTTCATGTCAGTAGACAAAAAAACTGGCAGAGGAAGTTGGTAGACAAAGTTTTTGAAACTATGTATATATACGCATATATAAATATATATACAAAGAGGTTTGTGTTTACTACAAACATATTTACGCAAATATTACGCAAAGATAAATCATGTAGAACATTTGCATGAATATAATTACATGCGATAGTAAAGTAAAAATGATCATCCCATAAGAAAAGCAAAAAAAAAAAAAAACTTATAAGGAATTAAATAAAATGAATGTTTAAAAGAATATGCAAATAAGTTAGATCTTTTGTCAGATGAATGAAATTCTACGACACATATATAACACAGTTGTGTTTTTTTTTAAATAAATAGAAATAAGTTTTTTTATGTGATTATCAATACACAAAATCCCCAAATTTATAGAAGTATATACACTCACTCATTATATATATATATATATATATATATATATATATATATATATATATATATATATATAATTGATGAGAAAATTTTGAATATATTGAGAGATAAATTGAATTAGAGACGAGATAAAATTATAGAAAATATTTTTTGTTTTATATATATATATATATATATATATATATATATATATATATATATATATATATATATATATATATATATAAAATAAAATTACAATTAAATTTACCAAAATGAGCCAAGGTGGTAAAATTAAAGTATATTAGAAATATTAAAGAAATAATATTTATAAAATTATCTCAGCCAGATGTAAAATCTCGATAAAACCAAATAGGAAATAGAGCTTATAATACGAGCAAACAGTTAATAAAATATGTTAAAAACACTTTGAAATGAGTTAAAAACATATTTAATCTGAAAAGGAAACACTAGATAAATGGATAGTCCTTAATCCGCGGAGTTTCAAAGAAATACTTTCCTTCTCATCAGAAGGTAGGAATTAGCAAAATGCGGGATCGGATTTTGCACGCAGAAGTATTTGATGAAACAACAAGTAAGTAAAAGATCTTACTTGAAAACAAAAAAAGTGAAGCAGAGGGAATATGGTGAAGAAAAAGGTGATTAAACATGAAATATATATATATATATATATATATATATATATATATATATATATATATATATATATATGTATATATATATATATATATATATATAATCTTGGATTGAGTGAGAAAACAGGCAGTATATAATGCGATATCTTAAAAACGAGGAATATGAAGAGAAGGTTCATCAGTCCAAGAAAATATAAAAACTAAACGTTTGCACGAAAAATAACGCCGATGAAAAAAAAAAGCGTACTTAAACACGACAAAGTAGATGTTTAGGAAATAAAGAAAGACTGCAAGGGAAAAGAATTTTAAAAAGAAAAACAATAAGAAATGACAAACGGAAAATATTGCATGATTGAAGAAAGGCATACAGACAACCGAGAATCTAGTTTAAAAAATAATAAATTAAAAAAAAAAGACACGCACACGCACACTCACACACATACATACACATATTTATATATAGATATAGACAGATAGGCAGATAAATAGATAGATAAACACGTACATACATACATATACACATATATATTCATATGGTTATATAGATATATGGTTATATATATATGTTTATATATATATATAAATATATTACTATAATAATGCATATATATATACAAACTATAATAATATATATACATATATATATATCCATATAGTAAATAATTACTATAATATATATTATATATACATATACATATATTGTAAATAATTACTATAATATATATTATATATATACACATATATATATATATATATATATATATATATAAACATTGGTGGCTGCATAAGTGCATACATGTTTCTGTAATCACCCGTTATTAAGGAGACTACGTCTTCAGGCCAAGAATTTCCCTCGAGTATTCTCTCTAATAACGGGTGGTTACAGAAACATGTATGCACTTATGTAGCTATCAATGTTTGCATAATAAATTAAATATACCTTTTCTGCTAACTCATTGAGCACTTTTTGGTAGATACACGTTGTTTCAGTGGATGTACTTCTAGGAAACTAAGCTACACTGCCATTATATATGCATATATGAGTATATGTATATATATATATATATATATATATATATATATATATATATATATATATATATACATATATGAGTAGAGCACGGGTTTAAAGAAAGTGAAAAGAGTTGAACATTAAAAAGAATAAAAATCACAGTGACGGAACTGTGGTGAATTCAACTCTCTTAAAGAAAAGAAAAAAATCCAGAAAAAATGAGAGCAAAAAATAACCCGAAAGAAAATTGATATTAGAAAAGAAATAGGAAATGGAAATGAAATGTAAAAAAACAAAACACATGAAATATAAAAACTTTTAAAAACACATAAAAATGATACTAAAATAGCGAGCAAACAAGAAAAGCTAACATAAATAAATGACAAGTAAAAGTAATAAGACCAGCGAACAAGTGAGAGAAAGGAAGGAATGAACGAAAGGGCCAATAGTGTATGGACGATCTCATTTACAACCAACCCATCTCTATATCTGCCCGCCACTTCTCGTTTAAATAGCTTTTCACGTACAAGCCCACCCGCGGGGCTCTCGACACGAAGGAGGACATTGAAAAGCCAACTTGGTCTACAAGAGATCATATAATGCGAATAAAAAATGGTGTTAAAAGAGAGAAGGGGCAGAAGGTAAAACGTAGAAGAAAAAGAAAATGTCGACAGGCGAAGGGTCGGCGCGAAACGTGCCATTTTGAAACCCTTCAGCTTCCGAGGACATATTCAATAGGATACTAAGCGCCATTGTTTGGATTCAAGGGTTCTGTAGTTAAACGGTCTGGCCACAACATGATGATTGTTGGCCTCTGTCAACCCAAAAGCGCTCGGTCGCATCCCAATATCGGTGAACACATTGCACGAATAAAACGGTTGACAATGACAGACAGGAAAAGGAATATGTTTACAATCGGGGGAGGGTTGGACCACTGGCCTTCAGCGCCCAGCTTTCACCTAGCTTTATGTTGAACTTAAATACCCAGACGGAGACATACAAAACAGTAAAAAAAAAAAATAAATAAAAAAAACAACAAAACAGAAACATGAATGAACAAAAAAAAAATCAACATGAAATAAAAACAATTAAAAACACACTCAAATAAAAAACAAAGTACGGGCAATAACACCACAAACACCATGACCGCAAATAAAAAAAAAAAAAACAGAAAAAAAATAAAATTAAGATCATTAATATCAAGAGAATAAAACGTGTAAGAGTTTCAAAGTGTCAAAAAGAAAATGGCTGTCTTGGTATTTAATCATAGAAATTAATTGTTGTTTATACATTATTCAACAACTGCCTTGAAAATAAGGAGGTTCTAAGCCTAACGCCTCTCTTCCGTTTTCGTTTTCTTTTAGTATTTATACATGCTCACATCTCGAAATGTCAACTTATAATAGCAACAATTTCAATAATACCTTGAAAATAAGGAGGTTCTAAGCCTAACGCCTCTCTTCCGTTTTCGTTTTCTTTTAGTATTTATACATGCTCACATCTCGAAATGTCAACTTATAATAGCAACAATTTCAATAATAAACCCTGTTACATCATTTACCTTTTCATAGGAACAGATGTTTCGGCTGATATTAATGTTATTGCTAATTGCTTCTGCGTTGTCAGCTAAACATTTTTATATTAATTGAATTTAATATATATTTGTTGTATTTATGAAGATCTGAATGAATAACAACTTGAGTACATTGATTAGGAAGGTTAGAAAATATTGCCCGATGTATATGGAATGGAATATGCCCCTGTAAAACAAAAACAACGCGGACAATGGCAATAGTAGTAATATCAGTGAGAATAACAATGAAAGGAAACATCAACGACTACAAAACAATGAATTCGGATTAAAAACATGAAATGTCTACAATATTTACATATATTAAGCAGATTTGAAAAGAAACTTATAAATACAATCATTTTTAGCGTTTACATGAATAACGCCTATTTCCAAAATAAGTTTCCAAAAATTAAATATAATAAATTTATAAAAATTCGATGCGTTCAATAATATACAATTGATAATAATATCTATAGAAACACGATAAATTATGAAGTTACACTTTTACAAAACTTTTTACAAAACGACATGCTAGCAAATTAAATCACATATTAACAAACTTGCAAATGTGATACCATTTTAAACTAGAATTAGATGATTATGAATGCATTAAATCAGATATATTACTATCGAAATTTGTAAAATTGAACGACTTATAGATTATAAAATTATAGAGAAATAATAACATCAAACTAATATTAATATAAATATAGAAATACATGTTAATTTAAGAAATATATTACTGATGGGACAATATTAAATAAAGGCAAATAATTTAACAATACTAGTAATCAAAACTTTAACTTTCATGCATTTAGGAGTGATTACTATTTCATTAATAAATACATTATGTTATCGCATGGCTATTCGAAACAACATATAACTATTATTGAACAAATAATAATAGCAATGGGATACTAAGACGTAACGTATATATGTGAATTAAATAATATGTATATAATAAACGTAAATTATATTTTAAATATATTTACATGGCTGATGTTACAAATCCAGTGTATTTTAATTTGTTTATTTCCCTTTTTAATTATTACATTTAAGTATTGAATTTAATTATTGAAACATATTAAAATATACTGGCCTTGTAACATGTTTTTAAAAATATGAAAATAATAAATATTTAAAATTAAAATGAATTTGAAGAATTTTAATAAGATTTTGTAATTTTTTAAAATCAAATTTAATATAGAAATAAAACACCATTAAAAAATATTTTAGCAAAGAATATAACATATATACATGAGATATTATAAAAGAGGTTACATAGTTACAATCGTTCTGCTTCTCTGTTTTAAGTGGTATTCAAGAGATTTGTACTTAGATAATGCACTTTTGATCTGATGTTCTATAAACTGCAAGAAGTTTAATACAAATCGCAATACTTTTATGTCAAGTTTTGTTTTTTTCATTACATATATTTGGTATGAATTATTCCCTTCTAGAAACTAGGAAATGTTGACTCCCTTGGAACTAGATAGTCGGCCCATATTTAGAGATGTTTACTCACAGATGTGTGTGTGTGAGTGCGTATGTATATCCATGCACATATATTCATTGTTTATTTACTAACTTATATATAAATAGGTATCCACAAAAAGGTTTTTCTACGTATATACAATGTTACCAATTGTGTAGAAATTATAAATATATAACATTATATAAACACTGTAAGGCGTCTAAAAGGATCGATGAATGTTTTAACACTGGCATGTTACTTCGGGTCTCAGAATTTAGTAGTCATATATATATATATATATATATATATATATATATATATATATATATATATAGTAATTTATAAAATATATATGGCGATTAAGCTACACTGAATATTCTGCGTTTCATCCAACTATAGGATTCGTCAGGCTTATGCATAAGCCTGACGAATCCTATAGTTGGATGAAACGCAGAATATTCAGTGTAGCTTAATCGCCATATATATTTTATAAATTACTAACTAGCTCTACCTACGTATTGAGCACTTTCGAAGTAAATACTTAAAGTTTACGCATAAATCTATACTTTCATATATTAAATTTATGCGAATAAATGAAGTAGTTATATATATATATATATATATATATTAAAAATAACATCACTTTTTTTTCTTTTAATAAAATCTTTGCACCTTCAAGTGGTTTAAAACAGTTTGTCTTTTATTCATACTTTTCAGAGTTTTTCCATTTTTTTTTTTACATTGGGATGACCACGTGCACAAAACTGCTGACACTGAAGAGTTCCTCACAACAATCCTGCGTGCAACTAACACCAGGACACGTCCATGATCCGAGGACACGGATATCTTACTTACAGAAAAGAAAAAAAAAAACAGCAACAACCTTTCCTTTTCTTATGACCGCTCTTTTTATCCGAAATTAATAAGATACATCTTAATTATAAAAATAAGAAAAAATAAGTAAAAAGAAAAATATTTTTAAAAGTCGAACGATTTTTATTCTTATAATATTTGCACCTTCAAGTGGTTTCCAACCACTTTTTTCAATAACTACTTCTTTGAAATTTTTCAAATTTTGTAAAAACATTAAACATGATATGAGTAAAAACGTAACGGAACGGACTTTCCGTGAAACCTCCGGTTTCCCCCTAGGGGTGCCTTTCGGGTTAAAATGGCTAAAATTGACACTTTTGTGCTTAGTAAAAAAAATTGATGACTTTCATTTTTATAAAACTTTCTGAAAAGTTGTAACTAACTGATTTCCATATAATTTTGTTTGCCTAAGCTTCGCGATAACTCTTGGGTCTGTTAGGGCTAATAAAAACACTCCATCTTTGGGACTATTTTACCCGATTTGTCCAAAATTTGCTGTGTATGTCTATTTATTAGCAGTTTTTCGTGGTGCTGAACTAAAATTTAAATATGTTAAGGCCTTAGGGACTTTTGGGGCTAAATGGTTGGGGGCAAATAATGAATTTAGCCATTTCTTTTTTTTTTGTTTGCATGTTGCAGAACTCAAATTTACATATGTTAAGGCCTAAAACTGCACCGTTTGTTCATTTTCACCAGGATTTGACGTCCCCTTAGGACTCTTGGGGTATATGAGGGAGCAAATTCTGAACTTATTCTTTTTTTATGCCCCATTCACTGTGCACCCACGGGAGACGATGTATGTTTCACTTATTAATCTTTGAGTTCGATTGCTTGTTGATTGGTTTGGACGCAAACTCTTACAATTACACCCTATTTTATGTCTTACGTAATATGTGAAATGACGAATGTTATCCAAAGATAAACTCTATTACCTTTTTGAGCGAATCTGAATTAATATTTTCATCTCTTTAAACTGAAAAATGATCAAAATGCAAGAATTAGATTGATCTTATTGTGTGTTGCAAACTATTCATTTATTTCCAGATTATTTTGCATGTGCCTGCTAGTCTGCATAATATCTATTAACAATACAATTGGTTTCAAATTAAACGTTCTTCTACATATGGAAGTCTAACGAATTAGGATCTCATTAGAAATATATTTACGTTTATATAACTTGTGTAATTATTGCTATAATTATAATGTTCGATCTTCTAAGCAATACCACATTAAGAAGTTAATGTTGAAACATTGTGTAGAGTATAAAAGTAATTTATGGAATACAATACAATGCAGAGTTGTAACAGATCTACACAAACTGAAGCAAGTTAAGACATATAACAGAGGAAGAAACTATGAAAATTAAACTTTTATTTATACAATATATTCATTTTATATACTTTTAACATTGGGCTGCGTTTATACTTGCGTCAGTGTGGATTGATGGAAGCTTAGTATCGTATGATATTTCAGGAAAGTCTCTAGCGTGTGTTCGACTTTAGTTAAAACGTGGATATCCGGACTGTTAGACAAGTGAACTGTTTTGCAGTGATTGAAAATGGATGTGAAATTAATAATTTTGATTTTGTTATAAAATCTATTGTTATTCTCACAATCAGCTAAATGTCGAGTCATTATTAATATTCTACATAATTTGAGTCATTTTATTTATTTGTTCGTGTGGTTATAACTTCATTTGCATTTTATTAAAGTTTTAATTTAATTTTATTTATCTGCTGCTAAGGCAGTAGTATTAAAACTAAACTAGTAACATATATTTTCGAAAACGAGGGTAAAGGGAGATCAGATTAAAATATTACATTATTTACATCATTATTATTATTATCGTGTTCAGCATTATTAACATTCAATACACAGATTTTTCGGTTCTACTACTCGACAACAATGTTAAGGACACGTTTTTGTTGATTCCCTATAGATTCTGGAATTCTCATGCCACTCCTAGAATTCTCATATGCCAAATAATACAACTCTTTTTACTACGATTAAATTGATTGTAAATGTAACGATCATGATGATGATGATGATGAATCAGGCACATTTGATGGAGGTAGGGGTGCGATGACCTTTAAATCCGTTCATAAGGCGTATTTTTCCCCACGGTGGGAATGTCAATATGTTTGAACTTGGATCGCCGACAGTCACAGGCATTTCAATTGTCTTAATGCCATTTGCCGTCATTTCTCCGTTTATCGTTTGCTACAGTCTGATTAACGTTCTGATGCTGTAATTGTACGCAAAAAAACAACAACAACAACAAAAAAGCAACAAAATGCAAAGAAAGTGAATATTAAATAGAACTTAATCAAATTAAGAAAATCTGCCCTCCTTGTTTTCCGTGCAATATAGAAATTGCATTCCTGTAGGTGGGGTTTTTAATTAAAAGAGGCGATGAAGAAATAAATAAACTGCCAAGAAAACATTTTGAGGAATTCGATGTGATTCATGATTAAAAAAATAAAAATAAAGGTAACCTCAAAGGTTAGTTCCAGTTCACAATTCTGGAGCCTTTTTTCAGAAAGCACCTTGTAAAAATCGGACTTCGTTTTTTCTTAATTCAAAAGCATTACTTTATTCCCTATGTAAACAAAAAGAGTGGTATAAAGCGTTGTAGTTTGATTAGAGCATTCGAAGGTATAAATATCGTGGAATCTTATGTGCACATTACGCTTGTTATGATATTTTGTTGATATAAGACAAACATTTGTGAAGAAGAAACGTTTAGTATCTGTTTTATTACGACGCTTAACATGTTCTGTCTATAATATGTGATGGAAGAGTCTTTCTTTATACATTTTTGTCTTAATTGAATTTTTACTGAAGCTGTATTTTTATTCACATTAAAACTTTTTGTCTACTCAGTCCTGGTGTTGAGGTAAATAAAGTGTGATATAATACATATAGTCTTTCCCGAGGGATGGTTGATCAGACCAATGGACGTAGCATCCACGCAACTTATGAATAGCTCTAAAACGTTCAGAAGAAACAAAGAATAAGAAAATTCAAGTGATATATAAATCTTTTATAACTTTTAAGGTCATGCAACGAGAATGACACTTTGGAGAGCTCATACCTCGACCAAGACATAAGTTCATGTCAATTTAGCCCACCTATTTGAATAATAAAGTTCACTAGATTTGTAACAGCCGACAAACCATTTATCTAAAAAAATATTGTTTTCGAGAAAAAAATACTAAACGTATTTTACGATTTGTTAAAATAAAATGTTCATTGCAATCAGCCTAAAATTCCGCATACACTTGAGTATCGTCTCATTAGGGCATGAAGAAATTACAAAATATCCCAGGAGACTTACTAACCATAAACCATTTGATATTTTCTAAAATAATTTACAAACCAAATTCGATGCAAGAATATTTTTCTAATAAATGAATCAAATAAAAATTAAATCGACCGGTGCCAATGAATTGTACACACTTTCTCCCTTTTTTCTTTTATTGTAGAGATATAACAACGAATGTCGAGGATGTCTGTTAATGAAATATAAAAAAATCAGTTAAAAGCCAAATTAATTATTGTATGCACTTTATTAAAAAAGGCCTGATATGACCAACGACAGATCTGATTCATATTGTTTTATTTAAAACATCTTTGACATTAATTTCTACAATATTTACCTATGTCTTTACAAAAGAACACACACACACACACACACACACACACACACACACACACACACACACACACACACACACACATATATATATATACTTCAGAATAAAATTATCTAAAATTATCTAACAATCAACTGGCATGGAAACCTATGATTATGACTAAAATTTGATATATATATATATATATATATATGAAGTATGGATATAAGCTGAAATATTTGTAGTATTTTATGTACTTAAAACATACCTTATACAAGCAAAATGTGCTTTTATGTTTAACTAGCAGTTCAGGATTGCTTTGTTCGGGCCCTATGTACTGGTCATAACCTTATGTAGGTTACCTGGACATGAGTCCAGGTAACCTACATCTAAAATATCAAGTGTTTAGACCCAAAATCGGCAGAGGAGTTTGGTAGAATCTACAAAGGTCAACTCTTTCAACATTAATCTCTTGCCAACCAGATTTTCGCTCCAAAACTGATTAAAAAGCTTGCTGCATGTTTGAATGCTCTTTATGTAAAATGTCCAATGTTTCGACCCAAAATTGGCTGAATAGTTTGATAGGGACCGCAAAGGTACATTCTTTTGAACTTTAACCTTTGGCAACAAAATTATCGTCGAAAACTGATTAAAAAGCTTGCCCTATGTCTGACTACATTCAAATGTTTAGATAAAAAATTGGCTGAGTAATTTGGTAGAGACCGCAGAGGTCAAAGTTTAAAAAAAACTTTAACCTCAATTTTTACCCCTAAACATTTATTGTTTTGGCTACAAATCAAATTAAAAAGTTTGATCCAAGTCCAAGTAAACAACATCTAAAATTTCAAGTGTTCATACCCAAAATTGGCGCAGGAGTTTGATAGAGTTTTCAAAGATCATATCGTTTCACTTTCACCCTTTACAGTCAAATTTCTGCGCGATAACCGATGAAAAAGATTTTTCCAAATCTCAATACCAATTATGTCAAATCTCGAGTTTGTAGACGGAAAATTGGCAGAGTAGTTCGGTAGGCAAATGTACACGCAGACATACACACAGCCAGACAATTTCACTTTTATAGATATACTAGCATGGGTGCCCGGCGTTGCTCGGGTGTTTGGAGGTGTATGCTGAGCAAAAAAAAAAACAAAAAAAAAACGCCAATTTTTAAAAATTTGACCCCTATAATGATCCCTTAACATTTATTGTTTTGGGCTCAAATCAAATTATTAAGTTCGATCTATGTCCAAGGAGCCTATGTCTAAAATTTCAAGTGTTTAGACCCAAAATTGTCGGAGGAATTTGGTAGAGTTCTCAAAGGTCAAATCGTTGAAATTTGACCCTTTAACAGCCAATTGATATATAGACTAGCATTTAAGCCCGGCGTTGCCCGGGTTTGTAGATGTGTCGGTTGAACAATAAAACAAAAGCAGAAAAAAGTGGTAGTAGGAAGGCAGGCTCGAACCCGTACCGCGAAGCAGGAAAAGAATGGGGTAAAAACCTGACGTCTATGCTTTTACGACAACCGCCAAACCGTAGGCGACATTTTTTTAAGTTAAGGCTAGACAATCTAAAGGAAAGGATAACTTTAAAAAATATCGGCGAAAAAACCTACCAGCCCTCCCTATAGAAAAGTGCCTCGTTGAAGGTGGAGATATTAATGTTTTTAGCCAAATTTTCGATATTTTTCGTCTGAAAGGTCGGACTTAAAAAAACCATACTGATCTTGGTAAAATCCGTCGCCTCTGTCGAAAGTTTTAAGCAGACATGAAAACATACATACATACATACATTTATATATTGATAACTAAAGATTTTCGACCCAAACCGATTAAAAAGCTTGCCCTATCTCTGAATATCTTTTATGTAAAATTTCAAATGTTTAGACCAGAAAGTGTCTGAGTAATCAGGTAGAGACCGCAAAGGTCATTTTTTTTAAAACTTTGACCCCTATTATGACCCCTTAACATTTATTGTTTTGGGCTTAAACCGAGTTATTAAGTTAGATCCATGTCCCAGGAACCTATATCTAAAATTTAAAGTGTTTGGACGCAAATTTGTCAGAGGAGTTTGGTAGAGTTCTCAAAAGTCAAATCCTTGAACTTTGACCCCTAACATAGCGAAATTTCTGGCCGAAAACGGATTACAAAGATTTTTCAAAATCTCAGTACCCTGTATATCAAATTTCGAGTTTGTAGACTGAAAATTGACCGAGTTATTGCGTAGGGAAATGTACACAGACACACAGACACGTTCACTTTTATGGATATACTAGCATGGTTGCCCGGCATTGCTCGGGTGTTTGGATGTGTATGCTGAGCAAAAACAAAAAAGGGATACATTTGTATAAATTTCACCCCTATTATAGCCCCTTAACATTTATTGTTTTGGGATCAAATCAAGTTAGTAAGTCAGATCCATGTCTAAGGAACCTATATCTAAAATTTCAAGTGTTTACACCCCAAATTGTCGGAGGAATTGTGTAGCGTTCTCAAAGGTCAAATCGTTGAACTTTGACCCCTTTACATCCAAATTTCTGGCCGAAAACCAATCACATAGATTTTCATAAATCTCAGTATTCTGTATATCAAATTTCGAGTCTGTAGACGTACACTTACCAGAGTTATTGCGAAGGAAAATGTACACAAACACACAGACAGACAGACAAACACATAGACACGTTCATTTTTATAGATATAAGATAGATAGATTGCTTAAAAGCAAACTACGATTACTCCTATAATTTATATAATGACATGAGCAGAAATTACTTTTTTTTATTTTGGCTATATTAATTCAAGTTGACAAAATTTGTTTTAAGATTACAAGTTATATTTAATTTTTAAAAGTATTGTGAATCCACTAGTTAGTTGATTATTTTTACCGTATTCAAAATACTTTCATTGTGGTATATCATTAATCCTTAATTAAGAGTAAACGTTTGTCGTTAGAGGAGACAAACAAAATATAACCTGACGCATATAAAACTTAGAAAAAAGAAAAAACAATTTTACAAAAATTATAATGTACGTTAAAATCACTCTTGAGAACCCATCAATAATAAGTAAATAGTTACATATATAATTCATATCAAACGTGTAGAATTATATTGTCTACCGAAGTCAGCTAGTATTAAGGGATAAAAACGATAAAGATATTTTAACAGCGAAATTATAGAGTAGTTGAACTCCAAAATGCTCATAGCTCAAAGAAAAACTAGTGAAACTCGTCTAATTATAACTTATAGAAACGATCTATGAGATTTTTAACGTTAGAAAACCTTAAAAACTGTCTACATGCTTAAAATATTCATATTAATTTCATTTAAATGCTTTATATATATATATATATATATATATATATATATATATATATATATATATATATATATATATATATATTAATTATGTTATTATTCGTTCGGATTTACCAGTTTTAGAATGCTACGTAGTCTGCATTTTTACTGAATGAATATTTGGAATTATGTTTTCTAAATATAAACTTCTGTTTAAAAATCAATTTGATTAATATTATTTTATATTTACCACGTGTACATTGCTGACAGATTTCCTCTAGACTCTTATAATTAAGCATGTTATGTCGATAAAAATTATGCGACTCTGTCGAATCAAATTTCGTACAAGATAAAAATAAGTCTCTCAGAAAAGGCAAAAAAAAACACAAAGCAAAAAAACAAACAAAAAAACAAGCAAAATAAACAAACTATTTAAAACATAATCATACAGATTGACAAAATATATTTATTTATCTGTTAGCTTGAGCACAAAGGAGACATTGACACTTCAATAAGATAATTATTTCCTAAAATTAATATTCAGCTACGCCGGTCTAAATAGTTCGCCACTGTTGATCCCGAAGAAAAGAAGTGAATACATCATGCCAGCAGGTGATATTATATAATGGGAATTCAATTTTTATGGATGGAAGAAATCACATTTAGGTTGATTGCTATTAAAACTATAAACATTCATTGTATTAGGATATCCTTGTGTGTTTCAATTCACCAGGTGTTTTCAAAGGATACTGACAAATACTTTTTATGAGTCTAATTCATTGCTCTGTCTACGCCACACATGACTCAATATCCACGTCTCACAAGGCAAGACACATTTATGACACACTGTCACCCGTCCGTTACGGATATAAGTGAAACTCTATAAGATATATTAAATTATGCATGATATAGATAGGCTTTTTATGGCTTAACCCTGTGAATTTCATTGTCGCAGTTCGCTTCTTGTTATTACAAAAGCGGGATCTGCGCTTGGATTTATGGATACCGTCTTGGCATATTAAATCAACTAAGACGAATTCAACACTCTAGTGTATTTATTGTTACGGTCTACGAGCAGACCCCGTTGTGAAAATAGAGGAACTCTCTTTTTTATAGTTAAATATCGACTTGTGTTCATTTATTTGTATATAAAAAAAGCTTTTGTAATGGGCGTTGTGGTTTTGGCATAGAATAACCCGAAAAAGTGTTTAGTGACTTTAAAACGGAAACATTTCATGAACAAATATGTATATACAGGTAAACAAAATAAGTAAATAGTAACCCACAACAATAAGTCATACATGTTTAAACTTTCTGTTATTTTGACAATAGTTAGAACTCGTAGTTGTACAAAGCAGCAGTAAATGTTTTAAATATCGATATTTTATACTATTTAATAATTTTTGGATTTTGATATAAACGAACCTACTTGTCCGTTAAAATAGAGCAACACTTATAATCGGGTAACTTAAAATCAGTGGTGTATGCTAAATTGTTGGTTGAATGTTGTTAAATTTGTGTTCATTTTTATATTAAATAGTAATCCCTATTAATCCTTAACTCTGATTGGCATGCAGACTATAGTACTTAGTTCGCTGCACATTGTCACAGAAAATATACATATAAAAGTTCAGTCAGGTAAGACGAGCAGTTAGAGAAAAAAAACTTCTAGAGTAAAAGTGGTATTGTTGCGACTAATCACCATTAATCCCTCAATGTGCATCGAACGGAAACGTAATACTTAGTTTGCTTCATCTTACAATAGCAAAGGTCCAGACAAAATTGCAGCCAATCGGACGAAAATCCTTATTTCTAATTACCCTTATTAATACCTAACTGTGCATGGAAAGGATACGATAAGCGTTTGCGACACATTATTATAGCAAAGTACCATACAGCATTTCAGAAAGATCGGCGCAGTAGTTTCCGATAAAAAGTGAAACGGACAGACAGACAGACAGAGAAATATATGCAGATGTCAAATGATCGCAAACTTCGGAATTTTACTTCACGCTATTAACGGTTAATTGTCCGATCCACCAACGATAGAAAATTATAATTATTATATTGCTCATATACATCAGCGTTCACTTCTGGGAATCTTCATTATTACAAGTAATAAAGTGCATATTTACTCCTTTCATGTCCGTATAGAAACGTTTTTTTTTTTTTTTTTTTTTTTTTTTACAAAGGCATCACCACATTATCAAGGCCCAGAGGCCACTCAAGGATAAGGGTTAAAGAGTGTACAGTAGAAATTGGTCAATATAGTAATCATTAGTAATGAAAATTTGGTAAATTTGATAACTTATATGGAACGGCTCATCAAGAACTTATTTACCTTAGACTTGAACACAACCATATTGTAGTCAGCCGGAAAACAGGAAAACGGAAGACAATTCCACAGGCGTGCAGTTCTAAGAAAGAAGCTTTGTTCATGGAATCTACGTTTAGGTTTAGGCACAGACAAAGAGTGGGGGAAATTATTGATAGTGTTTACAGCTAGACGAGTGTTTCTTGTGAAAGTTTGGCGAGGGGGGACCATAGATTGAAGCTCAATTGAACACTTTCCATGAAAATAACGATACATCAGAGACAAACTCGCAACATCTCTTCTGTGAGATAGAGGTTGCAAGGAGGAGAAAAGGACATCTCCTACGAGGCTACGAAGTCTATTTTGAACTCTATCAAGGCAGGACAAGTCCTTTCTAGCAGCTCCTGCCCAGATGTGGCAACCTGGACGTACCTGGCTCTTATATAGATAGAGAATAGCATCAGCAGTGAGATATCTACCGGATCGATAGAAAGATCCCACCGTTGCTTCGTTTACATTATTGCCTTATATTTTAAATCTCTATTCCATCAATTGATGGTAAAAAATGCAAAGGACATAAAATACGGATAATATAATATGCAAATGATATAAAATACGAATGATATAAAATGCAAATGATATAAAATGCAAATGCTAAAAAATGCAAATGATATAAAATGCAAATGATAAAAAATGCAAATGATATGAAATACAAATGATATAATATGCAAATGATATAAAATGTAAATGATATAAAATGCAAATGATGATAAAAAATGCAAATGATATAAAATGCGAATGATATAAAATGCGAATGATGATATAAAATGCAAATGATAAAAAATGCAAATGATATAAAATACAAATGATATAAAAAGAAATGATATAAAACGCAAATGATATAAAATGCAAATGATATAAAATGCGAATGATATAAAATGCGAATGATGAAATAAAATGCAAATGATATAAAATGCAAATGATATAAAATGCAAAGGATAAAAATGCAATTGATGATATAAAATGCAAATGATGATAAAAGACGAATGATATAAAATGCAAATCATAAAAAATGCAATTTATGATATAAAATGCAAATGATATAAAATGCGAATGATGATATAAAATGCAAATGATATCAAATGCGAATGATGATATAAAATGCAAATGATATAAAATGCAAATTATATAAAATGCAAATGATATAAAAGCGAATGATAAAAAATGCAATTAATGATGTAAAATGCAAATGATATCAAATGCGAATGATGATACAAATGCAAATAATATAAAATGCAATTAATGATGTAAAATGCAAATGATATAAAATGCAATTAATGATATAAAATGCAAATGACAAAAAAGTAAATGATATAAAATGCAAATGATATCAAATGCGAATGATATTAAATGAAAATGATATAAAATGCAATTAATTATATAAAATGCAGTTAATGATACAAAATTCTAATAATGATATAAAATGCAAACGATATAAATGCAAATGATATAAAATGCGAATAATGATAGAAAATGCAAATAATATAAAATGCAAATGACAAAAAATACAACCGATTTAAAATGCAAGTGATATAAAACGCAAATGATATAAAATGCGAATAATGATATAAAATGCAAATGATATAAAATGCAATTGATGATATAAAATGCGAATGATGATAAAAGACGAATGATATAAAATGCAAATCATAAAAAATACAATTGATGATATAAAATGCAAATTATATAAAATGCTAATGTTGATATAAAATGCAAATAATATAAAATGCAAATTATATAAAGTGCGACTGATGATATAAAATGCAAATTATATAAAATGCAAATGTATAAAAGCGAATGATAAAAAATGAAATAAATGATGTAAAATGCAAATGATATCAAATGCAGATGATGATATAAAATGCAAATAATATAAAATTCAATTAATGATATAAAATGCAAATGACAAAAAATGCAAATGATATAAAATGCAAATGACAAAAAATGTAAATGATATAAAATGCAAATGATATAAAATGCGAATGATATTAAATGAAAATGATATAAAATGCAATTAATGATATAAAATGAAGTTAATGATACAAAATTCTAATAATGATATAAAATGCAAACGATATAAATGCAAATGATATAAAATGCGAATGATGATAGAAAATGCAAATAATATAAAATGCAAATGACAAAAATGCAAATGATTTAAAATGCAAATGAAAAAATGCAAGTGATATAAAATGCAAATGATATAAAATGCAAGTGATATAAAATGCAAATGATATAAAATGCAAATTATATAAAATGCAAATGATGTAAAATACAAATGATATAAAATTCGAATGATGATATAAAATGCAAATAATATAAAATACAAATGATATAAAATTCGAATAATAATATAAAATGCAAATAATATAAAATGCAAATGATATAAAATGCAAATTATATAAAATCGAAATGATATAAAATACGAACGATGATATAAAATGCAAATGTATAAAATGTTAATGATATAAAATGCGAATGATATAAAATATAATTGATGATATCAAATGCAAATGATGATATAAAAGGCGAATAATGATATAAATTAGACATGAAAAAAAATTAAATGATATAAAATTCAAATGATATAAAATGCAAATTATATAAAATGCACTTGATGATATAAAATGCAATTGATGATATAAAATGCAAATGATGATATAAAATGCAAATGATGATATAAAATGCAAATGATATAAAATGCAAATGATATAAAATGCAAATGATGATATAAAATGTATAGGATAAAAAAGCAAATGATATACAATGCTAATGATGACATAAAATGCAAATGATAAAAAATGAAAATTATATAAAATACAGATGATACAAAATGCAAATAATATAAAACCCACATGATATGAAATGCGGATGATGTTATAAAATGCAAATGATATAAAATACAAATGATATAAAATACTAATGAGATATAATAATAATTATGAAATAAAATGCAAATGATATAAAATGCAGATGATATAAAATTCAAATGATCTAAAGTTCAATTCATGATACAAAATGCAAAATGATTAAATGCAAATGATAATAAATGCAAATGATATGAAATGCAAATGATGAAATATAATGATATAAAATGCATATGATATAAAATGCAAATGATAAAAATGTAAATGCTATAAAATGCAAATGATATGAAATGCAAATGATAAAAATGTAAATGATATATAATGCAAATGATAAAAATGCATATGATATAAAATGATATAAAATGCACAAGATCTAAAATTCAATTGATGATATAAAATGCGAATGATGATATACAATGCAAATGATATAAAATGCAAACGATGATATAAAATGCAAATGCTATACAATGCTAATGATTATATAAAATGCAAATGATAAAAAATGAAAATGATATAAAATCCAAATGATATAAAATGCAAATGATAAACAATTCAATTGATGATAATAAAACAAACGATATAAAATGCGAATTGTGATATAAAATGCAAATGATATAAATTGTAAATGATATAACATGCAAAATATATAAAATGCGAATGACATAAAATTCAAATGATACAAAATGATAATTATTAAATAAAATTTAAATGATATAAAATTTAAATTATATAAAATGATAATTATGATATAAAATGCAAATGATATTAGATGCAAATTATATAAAATGCAAATGATATAAAATGCAAATTATATAAAATGATAATTATGAAATAAAATTTAAATGATATAAAATTTAAATGATATAAAATGATAATTATGATATAAAATTCAAATTATATTAAATGAAAATTATATAAAATCATAATGATATTAAATGGTAATGATATAAAATGCTAATGATATAAAATGATAATTATGATATAAAATTCAAATGATATAAAATGCTAATGATATAAAATGCAAATGATATAAAATGATAATTATGATATAAAATGCAAAATATATAAAATGCAAAATATAAAAAATGCTAATGATATAAAATGCAAATGATATAAAAGGCAAATTATATAAATGCAAATAATATAAAATGATAATTATGAAATACAATTAAAATGATATAAAATTTAAATTATATAAAATGATAATTATGATATAAAATGCAAATGATATTAGATGCAAATTATATAAAATGCAAATGATATAAAATGCAAATTATATAAAATGATAATTATGAAATAAAATTTAAATGATATAAAATTTAAATGATATAAAATGATAATTATGATATAAAATTCAAATTATATTAAATGAAAATTATATAAAATCATAATGATATTAAATGGTAATGATATAAAATGCTAATGATATAAAATGATAATTATGATATAAAATTCAAATGATATAAAATGCTAATGATATAAAATGCAAATGATATAAAATGATAATTATGATATAAAATGCAAAATATATAAAATGCAAAATATAAAAAATGCTAATGATATAAAATGCTAATGATATAAAATGCTAATGATATAAAATGATAATTATGAAATAAAATGCAAATGATAAGAAATTCAAATGATATAAAATGCAAATTATATATAATGCAAATAATATAAAATGCAAATGATATAAAATGCAAATTATATAAATGCAAATAATATAAAATGATAATTATGAAATAAAATTCAAATGATATAAAATTTACATGATATAAAATGATAATTATGATATAAAATTCAAATGATATTAAATGAAAATTATATAAAATCCAAATGATATAAAATGCTAATGATATAAAATGCAATTGATATAAAATGTAAATGATATGAAATGATAATTATGAAATAAAATGCAAACGATATAAAATGCAAATGATATAAAATGCAAATGATATAAAATGATAATTATGATATAAAATTCAAATGATATTAAATGAAAATTATATAAAATCCAAATGATATTAAATGCTAATGATATAAAATGCAATTGATATAAAATGTAAATGATATGAAATGATAATTATGATATAAAATGAAAATTATATAAAATGGTAATGATATAAAATGCAAATGATATAAAATGCAAATGATATAAATGCAAATGATTTTAAATGCGAAGAACGTAAAATGCAAATGATATTTAATTTCATATAATTAATCCTATTATCGTCGATCACATGTTGATAATCATTTTGACTTTCATTTATTAAGATAAATGTGTAAACTTGTTTTATTATCTTTTCCTTTCTTGATTTGTTCTGATAGTAATATATATATATATATGAATATATATATATATATATATATTCATATATATATATATGAATATATATAATATATATATGTATGAGTATATATATGTTAATATATATATATATATGAATGTATATATATATATATGAATATAAATATTCATATATATATGAATATATATAAAAAGAGTTGACGTAAAGAGTAAGCTACAACATTATGATATTTCATAATTGATCATTGATATACTGTGTAAGCAAAATCAAGACTTCAAAAAAGGTGTTTATGGCAAAAAAAGTGTATTTGATTTTACGTTACAATTATTTCCATGTCCAGTCGGCAATTTCAAACATTATATCGTTTGAAAATTATCAAAAACCAGCATTTATTCAGACTTTATGAATACAAACACTTTTAAAAATAGAGCATTTTTGATGAGAAAGAAAAAGAAAGAAAAATATTATTAATAGCATATGTGGGTTAAGCCCATGTGTAAAAACCAATTTTTACATTAAAAACATAACTTATATTTTTAATATGTATAATAAGCTATCGTAGCACGTTCTGGATCTGTTTGATTCAATTTATTATTAAATTATAGACGCTTTCTAATAATCAATAGATCGAAAACATCAAACGGCATGAATAATCTGGTTTTAGCTGTGTCAGGAAATAAAATCGACCTCTTTTCAAACAGAATTACCTTTTAGCAATTAACAACATAATTAGATTATTTCCCTTCGTAATTGTTTTAGTAACGATATGAAAACATATTTGATAAAAATGACATTTAATTTTAAAACATTAAATAATAAATAGATTATAATACCCTTCTCGAAATGTTTTAAAAGCATTCTTTTTCTTTATTCTCATATTCACTTAAACATTAAACCTAAAATGGTCTTAAGTATAGGTACTAAAATAACGATAATCTGTAAACATTACGTGTCACTAATACGTAACTAAAATTAACCGTAACTTTAATGCAAGGTTGTTACGGCCATATAATATATATAGAAATAAAAATTAAAAAAAAAACTCTTTTTATAAAAAAATAATTATGGGAAATAAAGAAACAGCGAAATCTAATTTAAGAACTCAACGAATGGGATATATTAAAAATTCTTTTAAATGGCTAAGGGTTTTCTGTGGAAACTTCGCATAACTCTGTTCTTAAATAAGGATACGAAAATTAGGTGATATATTAATACTTAAATGGGCTTTTCCGTAGATACCGCAAAGGTAAATATTTATCACATGCTTTTTCCATTAAGAGAAATTTTCTTTTTTCTTTTTTTCAATCTTTTTCTTTCTCTTCTAAAATGCTCTATTGGCAAAAGTGTTTTTATTCATAAAGTCTGAAGAAATGCTGGTTTTTGAAAATTTTCATACGATATAATGTTTTAAATTGTCGACTGGGCATGGAAACAATTGTAACGTAAAATAAAATACACTTTTTGTTGCCATCAACACCTTTTTTGAAGTTTTGATTTTGCTTACACAGTATATGAATATATATATATATATATATATATATATATATATATATATATATATATATATGAATATATATATAAATATATATATATATGACTATATATATAAATATATATATATATATATATATATATATATATATATATATATATATATATATATATGAATATATATATATGACGAGGACACATCACAGACCGTCTGAAACGCGCGTAAAAACGATTTCAATGACTTAAAACCATTATTACAATGATCCAAACATAATTCTCAATGAAAAACCAAGACACGGAACAATAAAATAATGTTAAAAAATACACATTGTTGGTGACTACTCCCTTATTTAAATATATATGAATATATATATATGAATATATATATATATGAATATATATATATATATATATATATATATATATATATATATATATATATATATTTACTAGGAAGTTCCGTCTTTTAAATTTGATTTTAGTTTTGAAAAATAGTGTACACTATCGCTGGGTCAGAGAATATAATCATGTCAGATTTGGTCTTGATCAATTCAGTTGCATATATACTCCCCTACAGTCCACACTTTTGACCAAACCGTGCATGATGATGACCCCCCCCAACTTGAGATATATACATTTGCTATGACCTTGGCCTTTAATTTTATTTTTGGAAAATGGGTGGGTGACCATCATTATGCCATGTTTGATCATTATCGGTCCAATTGTGGTGACTGTGGGAGAATACGTATACATAGGCCATGATCTTAACCTTTGACCTTGACAATAATGTGTTCCACATCTGGGTAGGGGACTATCATCATGCCAGGTTTTGTCATGAGCGGTCCAGTGGTTTGGTCTGTAAGAGAGGTGTACACACAAACATCCATAACCACACACGATCGCCACTATATACATATATATATATATATGTGTGTGTGTGTGTGTGTATTTATATATGCATATATAATATGAAGCTGAATGTGTGTGTGTGTGTGTGTGTGTGTGGTCACGAATAGGCTCCTATATGGTTGACTACTTAAAAAAAACTGATTACATATAATGATAGAAGATGTATTGAGAACAGGAATGGGCATGTTTGATCTGGCAAAACGGTGGTTCATTAAAATTGTGGGGTCTGCGTTCGCGCCTGATCCACAAGTATGGAAATAAACAATTTAAAAATTTAAAAAAAAGTTTACAAGTGTTTTTGATATAGATGTACATAATAATAATTTGATAAGTATGTTTTAACTTAAATAGGGATGTGGGGTCTGCGTTCACGAACACAGACCTTAATAAAGACTTTTCATATCTATCTGCGTAAGTATATTTTGATAATTATGTTTCAGCTTGAAGAAATATGGTATAATAAAAACATATGGTATATAAAAAAATGGAAATATGTCACAAAGTTTAACCAGTTTTTTTTTAATATAGATCCACAGAATATTGTGATAAGTGTTTCAGTGTGAACAGGTATGGTATAAAAAATTATGAGGTTTATCTATTTTATTTTTACTTTCATCATGACGAGGACACATCACAGACCGTCTGAAACGCGCGTAAAAACGATTTCAATGACTTAAAACCATTATTACAATGATCCAAACATAATTCTCAATGAAAAACCAAGACACGGAACAATAAAATAATGTTAAAAAATACACATTGTTGGTGACTACTCCCTTATTTAAATATATATGAAAATATATATATGAATATATATATATATGAATATATATATATATATATATATATATATATATATATATATATATATATATATATATATTTACTAGGAAGTTCCGTCTTTTAAATTTGATTTTAGTTTTGAAAAATAGTGTACACTATCGCTGGGTCAGAGAATATAATCATGTCAGATTTGGTCTTGATCAATTCAGTTGCATATATACTCCCCTACAGTCCACACTTTTGACCAAACCGTGCATGATGATGACCCCCCCCCCAACTTGAGATATATACATTTGCTATGACCTTGGCCTTTAATTTTATTTTTGGAAAATGGGTGGGTGACCATCATTATGCCATGTTTGATCATTATCGGTCCAATTGTGGTGACTGTGGGAGAATACGTATACATAGGCCATGATCTTAACCTTTGACCTTGACAATAATGTGTTCCACATCTGGGTAGGGGACTATCATCATGCCAGGTTTTGTCATGAGCGGTCCAGTGGTTTGGTCTGTAAGAGAGGTGTACACACAAACATCCATAACCACACACGATCGCCACTATATACATATATATATATATGTGTGTGTGTGTGTGTGTGTGTGTATTTATATATGCATATATAATATGAAGCTGAATGTGTGTGTGTGTGTGTGTGTGTGGTCACGAATAGGCTCCTATATGGTTGACTACTTAAAAAAAACTGATTACATATAATGATAGAAGATGTATTGAGAACAGGAATGGGCATGTTTGATCTGGCAAAACGGTGGTTCATTAAAATTGTGGGGTCTGCGTTCGCGCCTGATCCACAAGTATGGAAATAAACAATTTAAAAATTTAAAAAAAAGTTTACAAGTGTTTTTGATATAGATGTACATAATAATAATTTGATAAGTATGTTTTAACTTAAATAGGGATGTGGGGTCTGCGTTCACAAACACAGACCTTAATAAAGACTTTTCATATCTATCTGCGTAAGTATATTTTGATAATTATGTTTCAGCTTGAAGAAATATGGTATAATAAAAACATATGGTATATAAAAAAATGGAAATATGTCACAAAGTTTAACCAGTTTTTTTTTAATATAGATCCACAGAATATTGTGATAAGTGTTTCAGTGTGAACAGGTATGGTATAAAAAATTATGAGGTTTATCTATTTTATTTTTACTTTCATCATATTTTGCTTTTGTTTTGATACCCCCAAATTCGAAGCTATCTTTTTACAACCCTTCCTTTTCATAACCTATCATACTTTCATAAATCAGAGTCTATTTTCTGTAGGCTGTTTTTGAACCCAGTCAACGACGGGTATTTTTGCTAGTATATATATATATATATATATAGTGGCGATACACATACCGTACTGTTTCGCTAAAACCCGACTGCCTGTGCGAATTTTACTGTCGTGAGTTTAACGATGTTTTGACATCGTCCGAACTACCTAAGCTCGATGTGTTTACACAAAGAGCATCGCTTTATACGCTAATGGTAATTCGTGTATCACTTCTCAATATGCTCAACTCAAGATGAGGAGCATTATAGTCATCCACAAACACTACTGTTTCGCTGTTTCACAGCTCATCAGTGCAGCTGGACAGGCAACTACTTCAAGCCAGTATTGAAACCCGACAGTCAAGACTCCTAACCCCTACGCTATCGGCGGCTGCTGATCGAGTCGTAAGTTTAAATGCCAGTTAGATAGATTATTATTTCAATTATATCCAATATTATCTGGTGATTTTCTATTGTAAACTTGATTTTAATGGTTTAACAGATGCTAATTGATTGGTTGTTGGTTTTACGGCATATGAACTTTTCAGGTTATTTAATGTCAAATCCAGTGATTTTGGAGAAAACATTTTTTAATAGAATATATTTTTTTTCCAAGTCGATTTCTATTTAACCCATAGTTGGGACCCTAACAGGTCAGAGCGGACCTGGGAGCAATGGCAATTAAAGGGTGGCTCCACACTCTCCAAGCCCGCAAGCTGCGGCCTCACCATCGGATATAATTTAAGGTCATATCCAAGACCAACTCTAATGGAAGATCATAAAATCATTCGAAATATAAAGCTTATTGAATTCACTTATAATAGAACGGGGTTGGGGGATCATTTTCTTTAGAAAATGCGTCAAAATTGTTCGCTTTTTTATTTGATAGCTTAGCATAATAAACATGGCAGAGAACAGATAATGGGCGCAATTTATTATGAGAACCATCAGTTAAAAGTATTTAATTTTCACCGGAATTGGAGGTTGGACAATGTAAACACATAAAATGTGTCAGTTGTGAATACATACTATTATCTCATCAACTCCCCTCAACGCCCACAAACCTCCAAACATACATTCATACATACTCATGCATGTATATGTACGTCTTTATATACTGTAAAATTTTATTTGTCTATGTGCACGTGCGAAAAGATCTCTATAAAATTACTCTGTCAATATTTTTTCTAAGGACTTGAAACTTTATATATAAAATATTTGGACGTGGAATAAATTCGATTTGGCTTAAGGTTGGAAAAATTACAATAACATTGAAAAGTTGGCAATTGGCAGGGGTAATTCGATTTAAAATACTTCTCCACGCGCGCACACACACACACACACGCACACACACACACATATATATATTTATAATTAAACTTTTAATTTATTAAGTTTTGATATCCATCTGTTCTCATCTCGGATGTTAACTAAGATTGTTTGATAACTAAATGTTTTTATTTTGATTCTAATGGCATCTAAGTTATATTTTTTACAACTTTTGAAAGCATTGCTATATATTAGGTACAATATAATAATCAATAGGCTCTATATAGTAATGTACATGAAATCTGCATGAATTAAAACATAGTATTTAAGCGTATTTTACGCCTGCAAACGCCGAGCGGCCTGCTAGTATACAATAAATATTCGATACAATATACAGTGATGATCATATTTATTGGCACGGTAAAATAAAAGTTAAATTTTGTCTAATAAATTCTAAAAAAGGGATTAAATTAAAGAAAATAACAAAGTATATTATGTATTTTTAACTGGCCTTTCCGATGCAGCAATCGGATTTTAGAAAAAATAAATAACAAAGGAACAACAAACATAATTGCAAAAAACCCTTGTTCAAAATTATTGGCACGGCTTTGTTTTTCTTTTAGTTTCAGTATAATATCAATCAATTTCCGGTTTACGTGCTTTCTGAACTTTTTTTATAGCCATATTATGCTTGTTTAACGCTAATTCAGTGAATAATTTTTTTCAGATAATTTTTAGATAGCGATTTATTTAAACTATTATAAGTGACTAAATTATAATTTTCAATCGCCATGGTTAAAACTAAGGAACACAGCGAAGACGTCAGGAAGCTTGTTGTAGCATGCCATACCAATGGGGAGGGCTATGATAAGATTTCAAAGAAGCTAAACCTTCCCAAATCCACTGTTAGAGCCATAATAAACAAGTTCAAATCGCAAGGCCACGTTATGAGTTTAGAGGGTAGAGGGAGAAAAAGGATTCTTTCCACAAGAGATGAACGGAAAATTGTTCGACAAGTAAAACAAAACCCAAGGATCTCTGTTGGGGAGATTGTTGATGAACAGAGCACCTCTGGAGTGAATGTATCTCGACATACAGTTGGTAGAGTTTTGAAGAGAGCTGGTTTAAAAGCATGTCGTCTGAGAAAGACTCCCTTATTGAAGCCTATGCACCTGAAAGCAAGGCTAGCCTTTGCAAAACGTCATATTGATAAAGATGTTGCATTCTGGAAACGTGTTCTATGGACTGACGAAACGAAAATAGAGTTATTTGGCCATAATAAAGTGTCTTATATTTACAGAAAATCTGGCGAAGATTTCCTGCCTAAGAACACCATACCCACAGTGAAGCACGGTGGAGGCAGTTTGATGTTTTGGGGATCCTTTGCTGCCTCTGGACCAGGGCGACTTGTTAAGGTCACAGGTAGCATAAAAAAGGAAGATTATGTTAAAATATTGGATGAAAACCTGAAAGACTCTGCTAAAGAGCTCTCACTTGGTCGTCGTTGGTGGTTCATGCAAGATAATGACCCAAAGCATTCGGCTAAACTGACTAAGAAATGGCTTGAGGACAATCATATTAATGTTTTGGAGTGGCCATCACAAAGCCCAGACCTTAATCCAATTGAAAATTTATGGAGAACATTAAAATTGAGGGTAATGCAAAGGAAGCCTAAGAATCTTATTCAATTGGAAGATTATTGTCAGGAAGAGTGGGCTAAAATTACTACTGAAGAGTGCAACAACTTGGTTGTAAACTATGAAAAGCGACTGAGGAAGGTAATCAAGGCCAAAGGCTATACAATTGATTATTAAATAAATCGTGCCAATAATTTTGAACAAGGGTTTTTTGCAATTATGTTTGTTGTTCCTTTGTTATTTATTTTTTCTAAAATCCGATTGCTGCATCGGAAAGGCCAGTTAAAAATACATAATATACTTTGTTATTTTCTTTAATTTAATCCCTTTTTTAGAATTTATTAGACAAAATTTAACTTTTATTTTACCGTGCCAATAAATATGATCATCACTGTATATAATACTATGGAGTTTACCACTTATCAAGATCCAAAGGTCATTCCAGGATGATAGTCAACGTGGTTCCAAATTTCTTTTTTACAGTCGTCTGACTGGTAGTTGTAAGAAAGAAACTTTGCTCATGGAATTTTTGTTTAGTTTGGGATACAAATGAAGAGGAAGGGAATTTTTTTACAATTGTTGTAGTAGAAGTTTTTGTTGCGAAGGTTTTACATTAAGGCATAGACATAATACGCGTTACATGACAGTATATATATATATATATATATATATCCATATATATATCCATATATATATATATATATATATATATATATATATATATATATATATATGGAGGTCACCACCTATTAAGGCTAAAATGTCACACAAGGATAATGGTTAATGAATGTCAATTAGCTGGTGAAACAACATATTGATAATCGGTAATAGTGGGACTTAGGTAAAAATTGATTATGTATGAAGACGGCTGTACAAGAACTTGTTTATATTAGACTTGAAAATTACCATATTATAGTCACTTTGAAACCAGCCTCGCAGTTTTGTCTTGTACATACGAGTAGTCACTCGTATGTGCAAGACAAAACTGGAAAGAAACTTTGGCCATGGAATTTAAGTTTTAAGCACAAATAGACAGTAAAGAAAATTGTTTACAGTTCTTGTAGCAAAACTAGTATTTGTTTCGAATAATTTTCAGCGATGGGGTGCATAGATAGACGCTCAGTCATGCATCTGCTATGAAATTGACGATAGAGCAGAGATAGATTTGCAACATTCTTTTGTGAGAAAGGGGATACAGGGACGAGAAAACGTCCCTATTCGCCCGAGTAAGAAGCCGATTGTTTAACCTGTTACGGCAGAAAAGTCTAATATTAGCAGTCTCTCCTAGATGTGATAACAATACTGCATCTTAGAATGCACATGGTGCTTATACAGGTAGAGGATTGCGTGGGAAGTGAGATACTATCACGAACGATAGAATGATCCAACCATTTTTTCCAGCGACTTTATTAACGGATTTCACTAAATATACCTATTACAGCTAAGATATAATTTTGATGAATATTATCAATATAATTTTATTTTAGAAAATATTTAAGTAATGCAGCTCTGTTATAAACTTTATTAATCGAAATAAGAACCATTAGAATAGACACATTTTTCCCAACGAGAAACAAGTGAATTTATCCCATTAGTATAGAAATCCAGATTTCTGGAAGCGATTAAGTCATTCTAGGCCGAGTCAACATAATCTCGGTTTTTTAAGCATTTTTCGCGCGGGATGTTGTAATGATGCTTGAAAAAATGATAATCGGTGGGCGAGAGGGTAGGTGAATATGGTGGATGAGGCAGAGTCTTGTTCAGCTTCTGCAAAGTCAGTTGCAATTGAGCAACATGCGTACGAGCGTTATCATGGATTAAATTGTACCTTTCATATTGACCAATCTTGGCACATATGTTGGGGCTTCTGGTGCATTTCGTCAATTTGTCGACAGTACATCCCCGCCGTAATCATTTTGCTCGGATTTTAGAAGTCGTGACTGATGAGACCGGTCGCAGGCCACTAAACTTCACCATAACTATTTTTGGGTGCAATTTCGGCTTCGGGATGTGTTGTTGAGCTTCTTCAGCATCCAACCACTATGGCGAACGTCGTCGTTTGTCGTGGAAAATTCACTTCTTATCACGCGTCACAATCCGCTCGAGAAATTGGTCGTTTTCTATTTGCTTTAAATAGCGAACTTTGAGTGATCAACCTCGAGTTCAACAACAACTTCTCGTGTGGATTTGGGAGGATAGGCCTCAATTAAGTCTTTCAAATCTTCATTATCAACCGCAGTCGACCGGCCGTCTTCATCTTCATTGCGAAATTTCTTGAACCACCGTTGTGCCACACGTTCGTTAGGGGCCAAGCGCATCATTGATATCACGAGCTGTCTCGACAACTTTTAAGAAAATCGTGCGGATTTATTTTGTCCATGTTGTCGAAAAACCTGCAAACATGAATGAAGCTATTGAGAACGGTGACGAATATATCGATTCGATAGAACGAAAGTGCGCTTCAAAACGATATGTATCATGGCTGTATATATCAATGAATTAATTTAGAAATCATATATAAAGTAAGTATGTGAGAAAACCATATTTTTCAGACCAACCTAATATTTCTCTGCGTCTCTGTCTCTGTCTCTGTCTGTCTGTCTGTCTGTCTCTCTCTCTCTCTCTCTCTCTCTCTCTCTCTCTCTCAACTGTTATTACCGACGATGCAAAATGAAGCCATTTTCTTGCTGAAACATTCATTTTTCACATTTGAAACTTATGCGATATTAATATATCTTTTGAAAATGTGCTACTTGACTTGTGATTTTAACGTCACATTTGAAGCTAAAATCTTTATAAAATACTATAGATTTTTATATTAATCGTGTTATTTATATGTTAGCCCAGAGATTTGTTTTGGGGCGTGTATATATATATATATATATATATATATATATATATATATATATATATATAAGAGCAAACAGTTAATAAAACATATCAGAAATACGTTGAAAAAGAGTTAAAACATGTTTAATTTCAAAAGGAAACACTGAATAAGTGGATAGTCCTTAATCCGCGGAGTTTCGAAGAAATATTTTCCCTCTCATCAGAGGGTAGGATTTAGCAAAATCGGGATCGGATTTTGCTTGCAAAAGTATATGACGAAATTACGTAAGTGAAAGATCTTACTTTATAACAAAAAGTGAAACAGAGGGAATAGAGTGAAGAAAAAGATGATTTCATGTGAATGGATAGTCTGGTAAAAGGTAAAGTATCCAATGACGGTAAAATCCAAAAATGCAAATCTAAGAAAGTTAATTAAATTTCCATTCGCACAAATAAAATCCAAGGGAATCGCGTAATTGGAAGATGGTCCAAAATAATCCAAAAGGCCGAAATCCGTGGAATAATTCACCAATAGGTACAAGGGAAGAGAATAATTCACCAATAGGACAAGGGAAGAGAATTCCAATGATATTATTAAAAAAAAAAGATATACGTTAGACTCGGCTGCCGAGAGAAGGCGTAATTAAGAAAAATGAATGAAAAATAAGAAGAGAGAAAAAATGAGTGAAGAAGAAGAAAGAAAAATGAATGGTGATTGAATTAAATATAAAATAGAAAAGCCAATGTCAAAATGACCCAGAGACGATGACAATGCAAATAAAAAACCGGCCAAACAAATAAGAAATAAAGAAATAAAATGAAGGATTATTAAGTTATAAAAATATTAACAAAGTATGTAGAACAAACGATAATGTTATAGAAAAATTATATATATCTTAAAGGGTAAAGTAATAGCTATGTAATTTCAAAAGTACCATAATTAAATTTGGACTTATGTTTACAGAAAGAAATCAGTTCGTTTTTAGAATTTATTATATTGTTACTTTGAGGAAATAATTATAGTTATAGCTTCGGTTGTGCAGAGGCGACATGACTTAGAGACTGGAGTATAAGACTTAACTTTTTTATGATAATCCATTTGATTGAGAAGGGGGTATTATTAGAATTAAGTTTTTTAATTAAAGTGGTTAGAGAAGTTCCTTGGTTATTATTAGAATTATGGTTGTTAAGGGAAGAAATGTGGTTTGATATTCTTTTCTTAATTAATGTTAGAGTAGCGCCAATATATGTATGTACTTTATTAAAAGCTGGAGGTCTGAAATTATTATTAATTTGCGGATTTGTATTAGAGAAATAGTTTGAATTTTGTTCATTGTGTTCAACAAAGGGTGGGACAACGATTTTACGAGGATATTTTGGAGGGGATGATGAGTGTTGTTAGTGTTAGGATGGCTGTTAGGAGAAATATTATTATTCTCATTAATCTTCTTCTTCTTATTATTATTATTTTAATTGCTAGTTGTATGTTGTAGATGGAGGGGCTGCTCGAGTTGTACATTGGATTAGTAACTATATCAGATGGAGGATGGGAAGAAGGATAACTTGAAGACAAAATATTACAACATGTCTGTTATGGGAGGATTGCGTGGGAGCTCAGTAATTGGGCATGAATATGAAACATCTTTATGGATGCAATCATTATTGAGTGGGCAGAGGTGTTTGTTATTACAATTGCAGTTAGTTTTGGATTTAATTGAGAAAGAGATTTTTGGGCTGATTTAATTTTTTTGTTATTAGATGTTAAGATCATTTGTGCTGAATTAGGCATTGTTGAATGAGAAATCCTTATTGAGTTTTTATTGAAAATAGAACTATATATATGTGTGGGTATTTGAAAAAGTTTTGTACAATGTATATTAGTTTTGACATTTACGCTAAATGGAGGATTAAACCAAATATTTTTCTTTTTCCTGATGCGACTGGGTGGGTTGGAGGCATTACGATTAGTATTTTGGGTTGGATTATATATGTAGACTGGTTCATTGTTATCGATAGCGGCAGATCTTGTTATTTGAACTGGTTTCTTGCGAGTCATATTGTGTATGATTACAGATTTAAGGCGCCCAGCAAGAGGAGCATAATGGTTGTATTTAATCTTTTCATTGTGTCCTTAGTTCCTTAAGGCATTATTGAAGAAAGTAGCATTTTGATTAAAAGTTTTTTATCAGCAGAAAGAGCAGAAATTCTTCTAGAGACAGATGGTACTATAGATTTTATAATTGAGTTGGGGTGGTTAGAACATTTATTGACGTATAAAAGCATAATTTTGGGTTTATGATAGGGCTATAAGTTTAGGTGTTAAGATTAAGTGTAACATCTAGAAAATTTGAAGGTGTTAGTAGTCGTCTAGCACGATCGAGGGAACCCTCTTTCTTTGCAACATGAGAAACCAAGGCATGGTGGATATTAAAAGCGACAAACACATGTCTTTGTATATTACTATCTAACCGTGCGCCTGGTGTCTAAATCATTAATGTTTGAGCCCCCGCATGGATAAAATTATTAAGTATCTCATTTTAAAATTTTGCTCTATTCTAAATAAATTAGCGTAGAATTAGAGATAGATTCCCGTCTAACATTAAAAAGAAATCGTATATCTATTAAGTATTGTAAGAGAATCAATCTGTTTTAATAATTAATATGTTTTAAAATAAGTGAATAGAAAATTAATAATAAGTATATGGATATGTAAGTAAAAACAAAGCAAGAAACAAACAAAAAAGATTGGGATAAAATTTACATATAGAGGTTACATACGCCACGTAGAGATAGATGTACTTAACTTGGGGTCCTTCGAGTGATCCATGTTGATCAAGTAAGCGGATCAGTGTCTCCAATGGAATGAATTTATGAATTTGGGGTCTGTAAGTGGGAGGGAGGATCTGCCTAAAGATGCAAATGTGTTCTGTGTTCTTTTGAACAGTAAGTCGGTAGTTTAATATTTTCCTTCTTGTATTTGATGGGACGATTTACAATTTCGTTATTTATATTTTAAAACACAAAAAAATATTTCCAAAAGGGTATGGATGCTGGAAAATAGATGCGTATTTTTAATTTCTTTATTGCGTGTATATATTTGCGGTTTTCGAAAAAAAATGACAAGTGCTGACTTTCGTTTTAGCGCAACAGTTTATATATATATATATATATATATATATATATATGCATACACATACATACATACATACATACATACATACATACATATAGAGTTGTGCCAAAAAGAAAATCAGCCCTTGTCATTTTTTTCAAAAACCTAAATTGAATTTACCTGTTGAAAAAAAACTATACTTCATTTGATTCACCTTTTATTCTTCTATAATTTTACCTGTTCGAGTTTGACTTTTCATGGAAGTATTTTAGTATATGCATCAATATAGAATTAATTAATTTCAAATTGAGAAAAAAATCCACAGCAAAAATGAGCTTCATATGTTCACTTTTTAGGACACCAAATATTCTTTAAACGTAATTGTTGTTATTCCACGTTATACATCGTAAGATTTAGTTCATATATCTCGACGTTCTCTTAGTGATCGTCAAGAGCACATTAATCTCCACCATTCTGGTTTATCTATTCGAGTAATCAGCCGCAGATTGAAATGTGATGAGAAAACGGTACGAATGACTGTTTAAAAAGCACAAAAAATACCGGCAGTGTTCGTAAGGCCCTTTAATCTGGTCGTCCTAGAGTTACTACTTACAGGAAAGACAATGGTATCAAGATCCACAACCTCAGAAACAGATTTGAAATGGCTCGCCAAATCCAACAACAGTGTAATCTTATTAAAAATGCTCTCTTTCTACAGTTAAGAATACATTTAAGGAATTTAATTTGCATGTCTGTGTTGTAAAACGGAAGCCAATTATTTCTGTCAAGAACAGAAAGCGCCGTCTGGACTTTGTCAGATGCAATTAAGATCATGACTCTTCATATTGGTCGAAAGTACTTTTTAGCGACGAAAGCAAGTTCATTAGACTAGATAGTGATAGTAAGCAGTACGTCCGTCGATAGAAGGACGAGTAATTAAATCTTCTGCGCACAGTTTCAACGCTGCAAGGTGGCGGGGGTTCAGTTTTGGTGTCGAGCGTTATAAATGCCAATGGTCGCTTGCAAGGTCGAATTAATTCGACCAAGTACATAAATATGTCGACTGAGCATTTTCTACTTTGACCGAAATTTAGATGAAAAGCCCATCTTCATGCAGGATAATGCTCACATTCAAACAACTGGCAATGTCAAGAGGATCCTTGAAGAGTATGTTTGAATTAGCCTGCGCAATCTCCAGACCTCAATCCTATCGATAACGTAGGCATTATATTAAACAACAGTTACACCACGATAACTTTTATAATGTGTAAGATCTTTGGACAAAATTTCAAGAGAAGTGGGGTGCGTTTTCATCGGAGTGATGTCGCAAACTAATTCAAAAATGCCCAAAAGATTGCAAGCTGTCAAATTGCGGAAAGGCTATGCTACTAAATATGAACTAGTTCATTGTGTTCCTGTTGTATATGTGTTGCATTAATGCTCTAAATTTACATTAAAATAACACTTTTCTATTGTGCGTACTTTCTTTTTGCCTTCTCGATATAAAGTTAAGTTTTTTTTTTAAATTAACGGGAACATTAGGCTACTTCAATTAAAAGTGAAATACGAACAGGTAAAATTATAAAGAAACAAAAGACGAATAAAATGAGGCTTAGATTGTTTCAACAGGTACATTTATATTAACTTTACTTTGCGGTTTAAAAAAATAACAAGTACGGACTTTCTTTTTGATGCCACTATATATATATATATATATATATATATATATATATATATATATGAGTGCCAATCTGTGTGTATGTGTATGTGTGAGGGCCCTTCTCAATTATCAATCTAAAATGTAAAAATTGGTACTCGGGAGGTTCGTGATCGTATGTTTATATCTTTGTCAACTGTTTCACAACTGCGCATGTGCGAATCGTTCACATTATATTTAGAATAAGTAGGTTTGAAAGCACTTTTCAAAAACCTGTCAGGCTGACCTAATAGTTACCGTACTTGACTCAGCGTCTTTAGGTTTAATTTTCGATTTCAGCTCGAGTATTTTTTCTACATAAAGAAGTAAAGATTTACAAAAAAACAAAACATAGTACTGCATGTACATGTCTCAGTTTTTTACGGGTTTTACTTGATTTTTAAAAGGACTTGAACGTTACGTTTAATACTGGGCAACGCTAGGTACATCTTCTAGTATATATATATATAATATAAAGCTGAATGTGTGTGTATGTGTGTGTGTGTGTGTGTGTGTCTGGTCACGAATAGACTCCCATATGGTTGACTATTTTAAAAAACTGATTGCATATAATGATAGAAGATGTATCGAGACACAGGAATGGGTATGTTTGATCTGGCAGAACGGTGGTTCATTAAAATTGTGGGGTCTGCGTTCGTGCCTGGTCCACAAAGTATGGAAATAAAAAATTTAAAAATTAAAAAAATTGTTGACAAATGTTTTTGATATAGATGCACATAATTATATTTGATAAGTATGTTTTAACTTATATAGGGATGGTATAATAAAATTGTGGAGCCTGCGTTCGCGCCTGGCCTCCATAGTATCGAAATAGACACAAACTTTATTAAAGACCTTTCATATCTATCTGCGTAAGTATACTTTGATAATTATGTTTCAGTTCGAAGAAATATGGTATAATAAAATTATGGCGTGTTCGTTCGCACCTGACCTCCATAGAATGGAAATATGTCACAAAGTTTAACAAGGTTTTTTAATATAGATCCACAGAATATTGTGATAAGTGTTTCAGTGTGAACAGGTATGGTATGATAAATAATGGGGTTTGTCTATTTTATTTTTACTTTCATCATATTTTGCTTTGGTTTTGATACCCCCAAATTCGAAGCTATCCCTTTACAACCCTTCATTTTCATAACCTATCATACTTTCATAAATCAGAGTCCATTTTCTGTAGACTGTTTTTGAAACCAGTCAACGACGGGTACTGTTGCTAGTATATATATATATATATATATATATATATATATATATATATATATATATATATTGATGTTATGGGGTTAACGATTTCAGTTTCAGTAAATACAGCTTGTGACACCATACTCTTTAAATGAATCTGGTTACATATCGTTTTCATCGTTGTAAACTTCAATTCTGGTACTATTTTTTAAATACAGTTTCTTGAATCTGGAAAGATCGTGCTAAAGTCGCCCCCTCAAGCTGAAACACTGAATATTTATTTTTACTTCAATAAACAAATCCGAAATGCATTACAAAGAAAGGCTGTTGACAAAAATTGGAAAAAAATACATAAATATTCTAAGCGGGAAAAAGAAATGCTGCTTTTCATAAGTGACATGGATGACTTTTTCATTTTGATATTATTTATAAGCAATAAAATAAACACACTGGGAGAAATGCAAATAATGTCAGCGCGTCACCGTATGAACGGCGTTTTTATTCGTTCCTTTCCCTTCACCACATGTGCGAACTTTACGCTGACAGGCTTTATCCACCAACACACGAGGCGATCGCGCCACTTAATTGTTGAAATCCTCGCTATTTTCCGATTAATATGTCAAGGCAAGGGGACACAAAGAACAAATCGCATGTATTAGGCTTCGTTATTAAAAAGGATGACGCGCCCTTCTATTAGCCTAGGGCGACGAAAAGTTCGTTTAGCATCGCACAATAGCTGCTGCCAATGAAGTATAGACGAAATTCGTTCAAAGCAGTGAAGATGCCTTGAAAAATCTTATTCTAATTTAGCGATTTCGTTTCATTTACAAGTTGAAACGAGTCAAATTAGACTTGATTTGAATGTGTAAGCGTACACCCATTTTGTTTCTGAAATGCACACACTTGTCTTGTTTATAAGACAACTTAGGGTTAGGGTTAGGGTTACTTGTCTTGTTTATAAGACAAGTAATCCTTTCAGTGAAAAGAGGATAATGAATTACACACACGCATACATCATGCATGAGTATCTTTGGCCTCTCTCTACAATGATATGTCATGACAACATGGCAGGAGTATACTTCACTCTGGAAAGACACCCTGATTAGATAACAATAACAATTATAGTATTGGAAGCCCCAAATGTCCCTTGCATATAGTTAAAAACTGGCTTACACCTTACAGTGCACCTTCTTCAAGTGATGCTACGTCAAGTAAAAAACCTTAGGCGGATACTTAACCAGACATGATACATTTTGGTGGTCGTATCTGGTAAGCAAGTTGTATTCTAACATATTTAAATGGCGAATTATGGAAAGGAAAATAAATGCTCTTAATTGCTTTACAAACTCGAACAGAAGTTTCGTTGAACAGTCGGATATCTATGCATCTCATATAAAGATCAAATGTTTGATCCAAGCAGAGTCTCATGGATTTCTAAGACTTACATTAAGTAATACAAACACAGACACGCACACATCTGTCTGTCCGTCTCTCCGTCTGCCGGTCTGTCCCTTATATATATATATATATATATATATATATATATATATATATATATATATATATACATACATATATATATGCATACATATATACATATATATACGCACATATATACATATATATACACACATATATATACATATATGCACACATATATGCATATATATACACACACATATATATACATATACATATATATACACACACATATATATACACACATACACATACATATATAAACATACATATATACACATACATATATATATATAATTCTTTATGTAAATACAGCCATATCTTGCTACTCTTAGCGGACTCACGAGAAAGTCACCATTGTAGTTGTACGGGGAGTAGTCACTAACTTATAAGGGTGCGAGTCGGCGTTCACCAATTTGTAATAGAATCCATCAATTTTTAAGACTGATGTTGCAGGTGCAAGGATCTCTAGAAGTCGAAAGTTATAGAGTATACGCGGGACCTTTAAAGGTAAATTAAACGAGAGCTTCGATTAACAGAAGGTTTCCACCAAATCACATCCCTACATGCATAAAACAAAAATATGAATAACTCCGGAAGATAAAGATACTTGACAAAGAGATCGCTGTATTGATATGAACTAACATTTATTTACGTGTTAGAGAAATATTAATTCAAATCGTTCAACCGTTAATCTTTTCTTGTAACGAGTATTCATTATGCAAATAGCTAAATAATGATCGCATGGAAATGACATGATGTTTGAGAATACTGATTTTTAAGAACTAAGTGACACAACTGGTTTGAATGTAGTTATTTTCTAAGAGGTAAAGAGTCATTAAACCATGTAAACGAAATGTGTGCGTGCACGCGCGCGTGTGTGTGTGTGTGTTCATCGCATAAGAAAGCAATAGTTGGAAATATCATTGTTGAAAATTAGATATAATTCCCGTTCCCTGTTGTGATTTCCCATGGTGAGAATTCAAGGGCCATGTATTTGGCGCGCCAATTCCACATGGGTAATTTTAACGCCTTCCAAGGGTGGAGTTACTTTTAGACCCAGTGTCGGGGAGGACAAGAAAAGAAACTGGAACAAAACTAATCTGATTTGATTTTCACGGCATTCTCGGTAAAGCTGTTTTACGTCTGAATAGACAGAGTTCGGCGTATGTGATGATCACGAGCAGCAGAGATGGTTACTTGTAGAACTGCATCCTGGACGATTTGAATTTTGGCGGCGAAATCCTTATAAAGAGGTGTTCTGGAACATTCCAGTCTGTTTTGTATATCTATTTATTCTATTTTATTATAAATTATTACGCTATAATTCATATTTATTATATTTATTTATTCCATACCTTTTGTATTTTTATCCCCCCTTTCTAGCATTTGTTTGTCCTCTATCTTATTAACATAACAATCTTTCTATATTGACTCCCATATAATATATCCCCTCAGATGTATTATCTTACTATTATTCCTAACAATTTATATTTCTTTTAAGTACTGATATAATCTCAGATACCTCTTCTAAGATATACTCCCATAGTAAAAAACCCTATTTCATGTAAACCCCTTCCATCAATATATCCTATTAATACACATGATTAAATAAACACCTTCTCTACATTAACTTACCCTAAATGCTCCCCGAGAGTTTAATCACAGATATTGTCCAAATATATTAAACCCGCCATGACAGTTATGCCATTAGCTGCATTATTTAATAAAAGCAATACTCCTCTTATATCGCAGAAGTAAATTAAGTTTCCTCATACAGCATCAATATTTTGATTCGCTAGTAATGAAATTATCGCTAAAAGACACATACCTATCATGTTACCCAGCATCTCCTCCCCTTTTTTGATGAGAAGCATAAGGCTTCGAAATACCATAGTATAAAATTTAAATGTACCCCATACTCCTAATTGACATATACACTTATTGAAGAAATGAATAAACATACGTGTATTAGTATATAGTTATATATCGTGATTTTATATATATATATATATATACATATATATATAAATATATATATAATTATAGACATAATATATATATATAATACATGAATATAAATATGCATATATAAATATGTATATAAATAAAAATATATATAAATATTAATATACATATATATAAATATATATATATGAATATATAATATATATAAACCTATATATATATAAATACATATATATATACATATAAATATATATATTTTGTGTACAGAAAGTTGTTAGTTGAGACAGGTCATTGGTACCGTCGGTTTCAAGCCCGATAATAAGGCCCGTTTAAGGTATCCTTATCGAGCTCTCTTCAGCCTATGACCTGTCTCAACTAACAACTTTCTGTACACAAAATATAAGTACGCTCTTAAAATTTGGATTTTCCTTTTAATTGAGCACTCTGCTGGAATTCTTTTTCCAAAAAAACTAATCATATAAATATATATATATAAATATATATATACAAATATACATATAATATATATATATATATAAATATATATAAATATATATACATATAAATATATACATATAAATATATCTATATAAATATATTTATATATATATAAATATATATATAAATATATATATATATAGATACATTAAAAATAGATATGGAAAGAGTTAATTTCGAAACATCGCTAAAAAACATGCCCACACCCAGCAAGCATAGCTATATTATTAAATTAATCCAAAAAGCAGATAAACTAATACGCCGAATGCGATGGCGGGCAAATTTCTTCCTTAAAAATGAAAACGTAAACAAAAAAGAATCCTATGGTTTTAAAACCCTTAAAAATGAGAAAACAGTAGACCTTTTGATAAACTTTAAAAATTACCTTTTAAACGTAATTAAAAACTTACAATTCCACAATCAACCTAACAATTTCCAACGGAAACTACACAAAATCGTTAGAAACATAAACAACTCTAATAAAATATTTGTAAAAGCAGATTCAACCAGAAACTTTTATAAAATAGATAAGCAAGAATATAACAAACTAATCACAGAAAATATTACAAAAAACTACAAAAAAACTAGACACAGACGAATGCGACTACATAGATATAATAAATATAGAAATTAAACAAATTACCGATAAATTAAAAATTAGCGATAAAGTTGGCAAATTGAAACCTAGAGAGGCATGCATTATGCTTAAAGACCACAAATGGGACTTTAATAATAAGCCCAGCACCCGCCTGATGAACCTAACTAAACCAGAAATAGGTAGAGTTAGCAAAAGTATACTTTCTAGAGTAAACAAACAAATCAAACAAGACCTAGAACTAAACCAGTGGGCAAATACTACCGAAGCAATCACCTGGTTTAAAAATATAGAAAACAAAGATAAATGTACGTTCATACAGTTTGACATCATAGACTTTTATCCCTCGATATCAAACAGGACCTAGAACTAAACCAGTGGGCAAATACTACAGAAGCAATCACCTGGTTTAAAAATATAGAAAACGATGATAAATGTACGTTTATACAGTTTGACATCATAGACTTTTATCCCTCGATATCCGAAGAACTTTTTAACATTGCCCTAGAATTTGCCGAGGCATACACTGATATATCCTCGGAAAGAATCAACATCATTAAAAAATGTAGAAAATCAGTTCTAATAAATAACAATAACCAATGGATAACAACTAAAATGAAAAATTCGTTTGATTTGGCGATGGGTGCCAGGGATTCTGCAGAGGCATCAGATCTTGTAAGATTATTCATTCTATATACCCTCACAAGCATATTCGGTACTACGGATATCGGCCTATATAGAGATGACGGACTAGCTATAATAAAAAACTCCAACAAAGTCAAGGGAGAAAACTTTAAGAAAATCACACACAAGGAAATGAAAAAATTAGGCCTAAAAGCAGACGTATCAGCTAACATAAAAATAACAAACTTCCTGGACGTCACGTTAAACTTAGATAAAAACACATATGAACCATACTTAAAAGATAACGCTACTCCAATTTACGTAAACCCTAAGTCCAATCACCCACCATCAATTAAAAACACATTCCTAATTCGATCGTAAGTAGACTCAGTAATAACTCAAGCGATGAAAATGCATTTAACAGGTCAACCAATATCTACGAAACAGCCCTAGAAAATAGTGGATATAAAAATATCGATATCAAATATAAGAAACAAAACACCAATAACTATAATAAAATTAAATATAGAAGAAAAATAACTATAATTTGGTAAACGGCCCCATACAATCAAATGTTAAAAACTAAAATTGGCAAAAAATTTCTAGATCTTATTGAAAAACACTTTCCCGCAACCAACTCCTTACACAAAATCTTCAATAAAAATACCTTTAAGTTATCCTACAGTTGTTGCGGAAATTTAAAGATGATAATTAAAGCACATAATAACAAAATACTAAATAAAAACAATGTAAACAAAAACAAAATAAACAATAAAAAAGTAGACACCATGACAAAATAAAACTAACACTAGCAGAAATAATAATAATAATAATAATAATAATAATAATAATAATAACAAACAAACCCCCGACAGGAACAACCATGCCATAAATAAAAATACTAACAACGAACAAGATAAACGCAACTGTAGACACCGCACACTTTGCCCAGTTCAAAATAAATGTCTAACAAAAAGAGTAGTTTATCAGGCAACGATATTTGCGAAAGAAAACCCGAATAACAAGAAATATTACGTAGGCATGACTTCCTTAGATTTCAAAACTCGATACTATGACCACAAAATTACATTCAACAATAAAAAACACCGTATAAAAACAACAGTAGCGAATAAATACTGAGAACTCAAAGAAAGCGGACATTCGCCGGTAGTCGAATGGAAAATAATAAGACAAGCTACCACGTGTAGGCATTTAGACGACATGTAAATTATGCCTTCATGAAAAATTTGCTATCCTGTACTTTAAAGAACCCCAAAATCTATTAAACTGTAGAAGAGAAATAGCAAATAACTGTGTTCACAAAATAAAACATACTCTAGGATAGCGATACAAAATAGTTTTAAAACTAACAAAAACAATAGAAATAAACAAATAAATGAATTAAATAAACATGAATATACATAAACGATCACACATATATGTATATATATATGTATATATATATGTGCATATATGTATGTACACATATGTATATTTATATATGAAAAAAAAAAGAAAATGTCTGCCTTAACCCACTAACCTGTTTTAAAACAGATCCTTTGTTTGATAAAATGTATGCCCATTGGCTGAGAGGAAGGGGCGCGGTGGATACTAGAAAGCTGATTGGCTAACTACAATCCTCAACAGAAGAGGACCACATAAAAACGATAAACAACCTCAGAATTCGCGCATAAGCCTGACGACTCCTAGAGTGGATGAAACGCCGAATATTCAGTGTAGCTTAATCGCCATATATATTTTATAAATTACTATATAAATACATATATATAAATATATATATAAATATATATATAATATATAAATATATATATATATATAAATATATATATATATAAATATATATACATAAATATATATATAAATATATAAATATCTATATATAAATATCTATATATATATATATGTAAGTATATGTATATGTAATTATGTATATATATTTATAAATAGTATATAAAATATATAAATACATATATAATTATATATATAATTATATATATAGAACATATATATATAAATACATATAAATATGTACATAAATATATATATAAATATATATATATATAAATTGTTATATATAAATATATATAAATATATCTATATCTAAATATATATCTAAATATATATATATAATATATATATAATATATATATAAATATATATAAATATATATAAATAAATATATATATATGAATATATATATATATTTATATAAATATGTATATATAAATATATATATAAGTTAATATATATATATAAATATATATAAATATATATATAAATAAATATATCTAAATGTATATCTAAATATATAAAAATTAATATATAAATATATATATATATATTTAGATAAATACAGGGTGTTCATAAAGTGCGTGTGCACTTTAAAAAATGTATAACTCTATTTATATTTCCGATAGAAATAATCTGTGAAATGTTATAGAGTTTTATGTATTTATTTTAAGTATAGTTATTGAATAATTTTTCACCACAAAATTCGTAACAATTTTCTGATGAGTAAAAAATAAGTAAAAAACATTTTCTTTTGTTTTTCAGAATCGATTTGATCCCATGGCTTCAACTGTGGAAAAAGTAAACTGTGTCCTTTGGTTGGATGAATTGAAATCTACTATTGCTGTACAAAGAAAGTTTAGAATGTAATACACTAAAAAAGCGCCTCATTGGTACATCATTGTTAAATGGATGAAAAATTTAAAGAGACAGGCTCTGTCCATGATAAACCACGGTCTGGAAGGCCATGTGTCAGTGACGAAAGTGTTGCTGCCATAGAAGAATCCTTTACTGCATGTCGAAGAAAGTCTGTAAGACGGGCATCATTGGAGCTCGGGCAGCCAAAGTCTACTATGCATAAGATTCTGCGGGCAAAACTTCATATGAAAGCTTACAAAATTTAATTACATCAACAGTTGTTAGAAGAGGATTATTATGCACGGCTAACTTTCTGTCACCAGTTGAATGAAAAACTTTGCAATGATGATGCATTTGTGAGTAATTTACTGGTTTCTTATGAAGCAACATTTTAAATTAGTGGCAAGGTCAACAGGAATAATTGCCGAATTTGGGGAACTGAAAACCCAAATGAAACTGTTGAACATGAAAGGGACTCTCTTAAAGTTAATATGTGGTGTGCTTTGGGAATAAATCGAATCATAGGGCCATTTTTTTGAAGATCGTGTTATTAACAGTGACAGCTACTTAGATATGTTGCAGAATTACTTTATTCCGCAACTTGAACAATTAAACTTGAAAGATGATACAGTGTTTCAACAAGATGGAGCTCCTTGTCACTTTGGTCGGCGTGTTAGACAGTTTCTAAATCAGGGATTTCCTAACAGATGGATCGGAAGGGGTGGGCCATTTCATTGGCCTCCACGTTCGCCAGATTTGACTCCATTAGATTTTTATGGGGACATGTGAAAACAATTGTGTATGCAACCAAACCTAGTTCATTAGAAGATTTGAAAGCTAGAACAACTAATGTGATTTCAGGCATTACTATAAATCATTTGGCAAATGTTTTTCATGAACTTCAAAATCGTACTACTCTTTGTATTGCTAATGATGGAGGGCATGTGGAAAGTTAAATTAAAATGCAATAAAAGCTTAAAAAATATAGATTTACTTCTTTCAAATCCATTTTACAGATTATTTCTATTGCAAATACAAATAAAGTTATAAACTTTTTAAAGTACACACTGATCTTATGGACACCCTGTATATATATCCACACACACACACACACACACACACACACACACACACACACACACACACACACACACACACATATATATATATATATATATATGACAGCCCCTTTAAGAAATTCGTCTCTTATCGTTGAGCACTTTCAGTTGAATTAAAGTCGGTCAAATTAGCATAGATCATCGTATAAGGATTAGATCACTCTCTAACTGACGTAAATGAACATTTAAAATTAAGATGTTTAAATTCAACGTTATTGCACGCGGTTAATGGTAGCCGAATGGATTAGGTCTTCGCTAATCGAGCCAGAGATGTTGCGGGGTTCAAATCGTCCGACTGGTATTAATCGTGACACCCTGCCCTGAAGATTCCCGAAAGGATGAAACACTAGTGTCTATAGGTATTTAATTATTATAGTAAAAAATAATTATATATATAAGACGAGATGGTTTTCTAACGAATGATAACAAATATTTTTGTATAGTTTTAAAGGTTAAAAACTTCCAAGACTATATATATATATATATATATATATATATATATATATATATATATATATATTGAAACCTTTGTAAATGTTACGTTTTCTGTTTCTCTGTCAAGGCTGCCCTTCTTTCAATACCGTTTCTTTTGGTGGCAAAATATTTGATTTCACTATGAAAATCCGTTTAATTTTTGTTTCCTGGTACATATTTACTCAATACATTTCTGAGGGAAATCTGTCTTTACTGTTTTATGCTTGCTACTGAAAACCTTTAAATCGAAACATACTATTTGCACTGTGTTACACTACACAAGGGTGCATAGATATCTTCCTTAGTTCATAGTCGTAAGAGTATCCACTGATCGAGTTTTCTCTTGATCTGATTATATCTTAAATCTAAAAGACGAGAGTCCACCCCTATTAAGCTCAAAGATCCTTCCTCTCCCTCAAACTCTGATAATGGTTTCCCTTTTGCCATTTATAATTTAGTAAGATGTTTTATCCACTAACAAGTTGCTTTTAGTAACATAGAAAGCTTTTCGTATTCATTTTTTCAAAACTAACCGATTTAATTAAAGTGGTCTTATCATTTTGACCAGGTAAAAATGTTTGTTTTTTAAAAAATAATTATTAGATCAGGGTTAAGGTTTCGAATGAAGCAGATTTCATTTTTTTCTATCATATTTTCCTTTTTGGCAATGGTTTCAACCATTTGTTTGATTAAACTTCGATAATATGCGTAAAAGCTTACTTTCTTAAGTGGTCTTATGATTTTGACCAGGACTATATATATATATATATATATATATATATATATATATATATATATATATATATATATATATATATATAGCATAACCACATTGAAATGCCAGTTCCCGTTAGATAGTCGAAGTTAAATACGTCGAACCTGGTCAGTCATATATGGGTAACTAGTGACTACTAGGCGTTGTATATATTTTCTATAATTATATATATTTGTATAAAGCTAAGCATGCGTATATTTCTACTATTACATAAAATTACTTTGTGTCTGCCTATGAATTCGTTCCCTATGGTATCGAAAACGGCTGGGCCGATTTTTTTGGGATATTTCATACAATGGTACTTTATGTGTCTGGGAGTGTTTTTAAGTAATTTTTTGGATTTATCGGAATACGTTTGATAAGTATCGACTATCGATAATCGAAAAATCGATTAAAGAAGAAAGTCTGATTTTGACCCAACTTAACACTTTTATAAAACCTTTCATCACAAGTGCATTTGAGAAGTTTTATCACCGCACAAGCAAAAAAGCACAGTGTATAACATCGCCTGTAGACTTTTTTATAAGACAGGTGAGCGTTCGAAACTGATGTTTGTTTTTAGAGCAAAATTGAGCCATGATACATGACATTTGTATGTTTTACTTTAAGTCAAGTAATTTTGTAAAAATAATTTCATATAATCAACAATTTGTTCTTTGATAAAACAGGGGCGCAATCGAATAAATATATCTGTTTAGACCACAATTGAGCCGTCTTTATTGACTTGTCTTTTGAATTTTAAACTTAAATGAAAAAGCATTATTTACAAATAATTTTAAAAAAGTAACAGTATATTCTCTACAGTGTCATTTAGACTGCAATGTATTGTAGAATAAGTCATTGCGGGTGACATATAAAGCTTCCTCCGGCCACGCTGCGAAAGGTCCCTAACTAGAGTAGGCAGTAAATCGATTTAATTTTAGGCGATTTCACTTATTTCCATGTCAAAAACGTATGGGGGAGTGGAACATTTGTTGATCCTTATTCAATCCCTAACAACGCTGAGTCTCTCTGCTTGTATTTTTATGTTTATATGAAAAATATACATTTTAAACTAATTAACAAATCATAATAAGTTGTTGAATGCACGTACTACGCATAAGGGATCAGAATGTAAGTATTATTTAGTTTAATTTAGTTTTATGACAAGAAAGCAAAGAAGAGAATGAAGGCCTTGATATACCGTCGGATAACTTTTAGACATGACTAAATAAATATGCCTTACATTTCAATTTCTTTGTAGTATCAACAAGTGCTTTAAGGGCACATGATAGCGGCACAGCCCATCATTTGAGAACTTAAATATTTCTGAAATACATTTAAGTTTCTTCATAGTCATTCAACAGAAATGAAGTAAGATTACTTGAATTTAAATTTATACGATAATTGATTTTTCTTAAAAATTGAATAAGGATATTAGACATGAATTTTAGTAGCATTATATCTTGTTTTTTTATCTAAGGGGTATAGATGTGGTGAAAAACAGTTATGCTTGAGAAATAATTTTCTCTTTTCATAGTACGCGTATTAATATAAGTATTATCGATGCAAAACTTTGATGTAAAAACGTCGCTAAAACTTTTTCATTTTCGGTAGCATGATCGATAATTGTAGGAAAGTTATTTATTACTTAGCAATTATTCATTCGTTTATTTGGATTGCGTATTGCATGAAAGTGTGTTTGTGTTCGACTTTTGTATGTTACCATGAAAGAAAAAAAACGATTGAAGAAAGAAAATGAGAAGGAAATTGATTAAATAGAGTTAATAATGAGAATTAGTTGTAAGGCTTTTTGATGCAGAGTTGGGTGAAATGGATATTTTGATGGAGAGCCAACTCGCAAATGCCATCTGAACAGACGGTCTACACATACATACGTAACATCGTATACTGATATACTTACCAAACTCGATGGGTCTTGCTCACTTGGTTATTTGTTTTATTTTTTTTCTTGTTTATTTATTTTAGTGATAATGTTATCAGCTATGAATGAGAGAAAGAAAGAGAGAGTGAAAGAAAAAGAGCATGGTGAGATAGATGGTATGGGAGAAAAACATATAAATTGAATGGCTATTATCAAGAAATCATATCTATATAATTACTTGTAAATGTATTTGTGGTAGCTTTTGTAACTGTATGGATAGAGTAAAGCCCACTTCACTTCATATCTACCAGAAAAGGGAGCAAAGGCAAGAGAGAGGCTAAAGTGACTGGAGTAATATAGTTTACCATAAAATAAAATAGAATAAAAAGTCTTCAAGACATAAATTCCAAAACTGAATAGAATAAATGAAACAGACTTTCATGAATGTAAACAGCGAAAAATGTGGATTTTTTTTAACTTAACTCTGTATTTTAATAAATGCTTTTGTGAAACGGATGTACATATTTATAAACATTGATTAGTATTTACCTTTTATTTGAAATTTATAATTCCCCACCCCGCCACAAAACTTGAAAAAATGTTAACGATTACATGTCTAGTTTACTGCCACGTGGCCAAGAAATGGTTGCTCATTTTACGTTTAATTGATATATGAAAGTGACCTCCATTCTTAAATGTTAAATTTTAATTATTTTTTTAAAAATAACTTCTTTTATATTATGTTTAAAGACCTTTGAAACGTATTAGCCAAAAAGTAGATTTTGATTTCTCTTTAGAATGCAAACTAGGCAAGATTAGGTCGTAAAAAACAAATATTTTTAAAAAATATGCAAATTGATCGAGTAGTTATTTCTAAATTAGAAAAATCATAGTTGAATTGTGTTTTTTTAAAAAATGATTCTAACTTGCTATGCAAAATACAAATAAAATAATCGTTAATAAACAATTTAGGACGCGAAAAACGTACAATTTTTATCAAGTTCAGGTGTTAATCACGCCCAACATGTGTCAAGAAAACATATTGTTTTAAATATGTGAATTGATCGAGTATTTTCTTGCATTAAAAAGCATATTGTTTTATTTTTTTAGTTTGAAACTGGTTGCAATTTTAGCCATTTTAATTTCAACATTCAGCGGAAACTTATGAAAATATTTGTGTATTTTTTCATTTTAAATAAAAAAAGTAAAAAACTAAAGCGGAACTATTTTTATTTGTAACGACAAAGAATTTTTAAATATTATTTTCAGTTTCAGTATAAATGTATAAATATATTAAACATAAAATAAGACAGTTGATCCTGTAAATTGTCGATTAAAAAGCTTTTATGGCTCTGTTTTTATTCAAACCGGAAGTTGTAAATCGTAAATCGTAAAATGTAAGTCGTAAACTGAAACCGGATACACATTTTCAATGCCCAAGCACGACAATGTGAGTTTTATAATATAATAAATATATAATAAAATAAAAAAGTAAGTAGTAAAGTTAAAGAAAACTTTTTACATAATGGTGTGAATAGAATTAAAGTAAAAGGAAGTAGGGAAGAAACCTCTTTAGACCAGGGCATTTCGAAGCTAAAAGCTAATCATCAGAAAAGCAGAAAAAGCCGGCATTGTACAATGGTGAATTAAAATGACAACACCGACTTTAAAATCACTTAGAAAAGTAATGAGAAATAAATGGGTCCTAATATAAAGGAGAGAAAAAGAGCATGAAAAGAGAAAATAAAAAAATAGACAAATGCGAAAGAAAACAATAAAGAAACAAAAACAATAACGAAGTAGAAATATATATATATATATATATATATATATATATATAAATATATATATATACAATAAATAGATAGAAGGTAGACATATGTGAGGAAACAGTTAAAAAAGGAAAGACAAATAAAAAGTACGGATAAAATATAAAAGCAAAATGAAAAATTCAAGACCAAAAATATGAACAATATAAAAAAAAGGATAGACGACAAGAAATAAAAAAATAAAAGAAGCATAAGGGATTTGTGTCAGCAGTAAAATAAAAAGTGGGTCCAAAAAAGAAATATGGAAAAAAGGAGGTTGTATAAAAGTGAAAATTAGATATTGCATTAATGATTTCTACTTCAGGAACTGGAAAAATACGAATAGGCGCACGACGAATAAACAAGGATATACATACACATGCAATGCAAATAAATATAACGACCTCATGGCAGATTCAAATATTAAATGCAAACGTAAATTATATCAAGCCAACAAAAATAACATCTGAGCAAAAATAGTGGGGAAATATATATAGAGCAAAGTATAAATAAACTGAGAAATAATATCGATCAGGGATATATATATATATATATATATATATATATATCTTAGGTGTACACCTATATCTGCAAATATATTTTGCTTTATATGTATTCGTTTTATATAAATTTTTACAAGCATATATATATATATATATATATATATATATATATATATATTTGCATGTGTGTACACCTATATCTGCAAATATATTTTGCTTTATATGTATTCGTTTTTATTTTAAATATATTTGTAGATATAGGTGTACACACATGCAAATATATATATATATATATATATATATAAACACACACACACACATATATATATATATATTGACAAATATATATCGAGAGAACTAGGTTTTTGAAAAATTTCTAGAAAAAGAAAATACTAAAATGTAAAGTAAAACAAAAACATAATCATATAGAATAAATGCAATTGGATAAAATAAAAAGAAAAACTATTCGAATATGCGTATCGGATAAACTAGAAAGAAAAACTGAAAAAAAAGTTACAATATTTTTTGATCGCGACAGATTTGTTTTTTATCGAAAATTTGTTTTCATGGTTAATATATATATATATATTTATATATATATATATATATATATATATATATATATATGCCTGTGGTTATTCTCTGTATAGAAAAGTTACAAAATATACGTAAAAGACTAAAAATTTATGTGCATGTAAACCGGCCTGGGAAAGAGAATGCCTCTATTTCTATAAGCTCTAGATGCCAACCAGATACGAAGGCAGAATCCCCCGTCTAAATCTTATCGATGCTCTATGTTGATAACTTTTGCATCATGAAAATAGCCCGAAAAAGACGGTCAGAATGTTCACAACTTTCTTTGTGCCATTCAATGTCGCGAATCAAAAGGAGTTTAAAACTTCAAATAATTATATGCGCTTTAAATGAAATTAAACATATATGTATACATATATGCATAACACAATAATTAAGGAAGTTGTCTCAATTTCGATTTATTCCAAATATATTAGGAGGAAGAACGTGGAACAGCAAAAACAGAAGATATATAGGAAAGTGTCACGCGAATAGTAAAAGACATGGTTTTACTCGTTAGTTCTCGAGACCGTTAATTTTTCTAAATACGAATATATATATAAATATATATTAATATATATATATACACATATATATATATATTTAAATAAACAACAAATTAAAAAAATAAGCATTCATATATAAACTATAAAACGTAAATGAATTAAATATAATTATAATAAATAAGAATAAATACATAAACATAAAATCACAAAAGTAATTAATATAAGTATAATAAAAACAATATAATATATAAGCAAATAATAACAAACAGAAATATTAAAGATGATTACAACTAAAATTACTAACGCACTAAATAATATATAAAGTAAAGAAAAGTAAAGAAAATAAAGTAGATAAAACTAAGAAAAATTCAATTGAATAAAATATAAAATATAGATGAGCGGCAAGAACAGAAAGATTAACGTAAAAATAAAATAAATTATGGTATAAAAAAATCTCTAGTAAAAATATAACAGCATTTTATATAAATAAATTGTATAAAAACAATTGATTTTAGTAAATGATATTAAGTTTATTGCGGCGTCCTCATGAAAACGCCTCTGCTTAGTAGACATTGCTTTACATTTTCACTGGTAAGATTTCTATAATAAACTTTTCAAAAATAATATGTAAAATAAGCATAAATATAAATAAATTTAATTAAATAAGAAATTATTACGTATTACTAGATATGGAAAATACAAGATTATCAGATATATAAACAGCCCACAGACAATATTTTAATAGAAAGATCGAAATAGATTTCATGTTAACTTTAAACAAAACTATCCTCCTCTTAACGCTGCTTTCATGACAGCATATGAGTGGGTTTACAGAGCACAGTGGATCACTGTTACATGCGGCCCAAATTAAAATACTAACTGATTTTCTAAATCACTAAAATTAAAGCAAATACTAAATTAATAAATTAGCAAAGAAAATAAGAGTGACGATGCCAATAATAATAATAATAATAATAATAATAATAATAATAATAATAATGATAATGATAATGATAATGATAATGATGATAATGATAATGATGATGATGATGATGATGATGATGATAATAATAATAATAATAATAATAATAATAATAATAATAATAATAATAATAATGGTAGTAATTGTAAAATGTTTTTGACTTCTAATGGGGGTATATATTTAATTGCTGCCCACATCAGCATTATGTGGCACAAGGACGGAAAGTGGGAACCCCGCAGGCTCCCCTAAAGAAGGAGAACTCCTGCAATTTTAAAAATTGCCTGAGTAACCCCATCGGCATTCCCCGGTCGTGGCGCCTCAGGCAGCAAGCAATGAACTTGCCCACCGGAAAGCCCGGTGGCAAGGCCTGGGAGGGTGGACCTCCTAGGTATTACACAGGCGACGTACCTCAGTCCAACAGGTGCTGGGCTGGTTCCCGGCCCCCTACCTGTTGGGCTGTGTCAAGTGACGAATCCTTGACGTGTACTACCCTGTCTCCATGCAGCCGAAGCCGCTAGGAGACGATCCCCATCAGAGTTCTAATGGGGGGTATGAGACGAATGGATTCGCCAATCATTTGATAACCAACGGCTGTGCTAAACAACCAATGAAAACGTCCCAAAATTATTATAAAAATTGTCGAATTTTGGATTCAATCAATTCGCCGTTAACTACGCCACGGACCGCATTTGATTCTTGGTCGCCATATTGGTTACTGATCTGAACTACGCCACCATCTTTGTTCAACACAATGTCTCAAAACTTAACAGGTTATACGCCCAGCCACCGTCTTTTCTTTGACGTATCGGAATCTAAATTCGAATTGTTGCAGGTAAAATTTCTGGGATATCTAAGGATTCGAAAACTACACAAAGTCATACAATCTCCAACAGAGAATCCAAACGACCCCGAATTTCTCTAAAAAAACGCAACTTTTTTTGCAGAACTGATTCAATGTTTAGAGGATAGAAGTCTGTCTCTGATTATAAGAGACGCATTGGATGACGGTAGGAAAGCATTGAACATATTAAGAAAACATTATTTATCAAAAGGGAAACAGAAAATAATATCCCTATATACAGAATTAACGGCTTTGAAACGTAACGAGAATGAAACGATTACCGACTACGTTATAAGGGCATAAACAACCGCCAATGCCTTAAAACTCTCAGATGAAATAATAAGCGATAGCTTGCTGATATCAATGACCCTCAAGAGGCTTCCAGCCGATTTTAAACCATTTACAACTGTTATAAGTCAGAAAGACAACCCCATAAATTTCAGCGATTTTAAAGTGGCATTGCGCAGTTACGAAGAGACTAATCGTATGCTCGTGGAAATAATAACTCCAGCAATATTATGAAGTTCAAAAATGATTTTCGAAAGAAGACACCACCAAATTACGCACCTCACCGCAACGTATTCTCCAAACGTGATTTTCCCAGGAAAAAGAATAAAATTATCTGCTATTATTGTGGACGACCCAACCACAAAAGTTTCCAATGCCGATATAAACGCTCTAAAATGGACTCCGTAAAAAACGTTGAGAACTTTGAGGAAGAACATACATTTCTATACACATGTAACTTTGCCAATACCACAAACGGTAAAAATCTCCTTGTAGACTGTGGTGCTACAGCGCACGTTATCGCCAAGGCATCTGATTTTATTAATTTTGATTCAAACTTTAATCCTCAGAGTCATTTCGTCGAACTTGCCGACGGTAGATAAATAAATGATATAGTCTTGAAAAGAGGAGATGCTAAAATATACCTAAAAATAATAATGGCGAAATCTGTAACTGTATTCTAAAAAATGCTCTGTTCATACCTAGATTTAAGCAAGACATATTTTCCATTAAACAAGTCGCGAATATACAATTTTGCCAAAATACATCAAAATTGACATATCCCAATGGAACTGTATTTGACATTAAAGAAAATGGCCGACTATATTATTTAAAAAGTATGGTTCCCTAAAAAACTGCATGTCACGACTTGGAAACCTGGCATAAAATTCTAGGACACTGCAATACAGCAGATATTAAAAAATTATCAACTGTAGTCGAAGGCATGAAAATAATACCTTCAGACGATCTCCCAAATTGTGATGTGTGTGCACAGGGAAAAATGGCAAAAGATATAAGCCGAACACCAGACAAAAAAGCTACGAAAATTCTCTCACTTGTGCATTGTGACTTAGCAGGTCCGATCAGCCCGATAAAGAGAAACAATCTTAGGTAAGTTTTGAACTTTATTGATGATTTTTCCGGTTTAATTATGGTTTATTTTCTAAAAAACAAATCCGACCCTATCCTCGCCACTAAGAAATATTTAGTTGATGTTGCCCCGTACGGTTCAGTAAAATCTATTCGCTCAGACAATGGGACTGAATTTACTAGTAAAGACATTGAACTTCTATTAATTAACCACTGTATTAAACACGAGAAATCGGCGCCGTACTCCCCCTTCCAAAATGGCACAGCTGAAAGGGCATGGCGAACCCTTTTTGAGATGACAAGATGCCTACTTATCGAATCGAAATTAGCGCATAGTTTATGGACATACGCTTTAATGGCAGTAACATATATCAGAAATAGATCGTTCAATAAGAGGCTAGGAAAAACGCCGTATGAAGCGTTTTGCGGTGTAAAGCCTAAAATGAACAGAATGCATCTATTTAGTTCTGATTGTTTTGCATTTATAGAAAACACCAGTAAACTAAATACTAAAAGTGAAAAAGGTACGTTCGTAGGTTACGATAAAAATAGTCCGGCATACTTAATCTACTTTGCATCTCAAAACGCAATAAAAAAGGTTAGATGTGTAAAATTCAATGATACATTAAATTTAAAACATGGCGATCCAGTGAATGAAAAACGTGAAATATTGCCTAGCATCTTAATCGATCACAATGAAAATATTAATAACGACGACAATTACAGTACTTCTGACGAAAGCAGTAACCAGACACGTCGATACCCAATAAGGGAGCGAAAAATGCCAGACCTCTTACAAATTGAAAAGATACAAGATTACGCCGTGGATTACTGTTATTCGTTGAACAACGCACCGGAAAGTTATAATGAGGCGATTAATTCACAAAATCACCAAGAATGGGAACAAGCTATGGCATCCGAATTGAAAGCTTTATCTGAAAATAACACATACGAAATAGTGGCAAAACCAACAGATAAACATATAATTTCTTCAGGCTGGGGTTTTCCAAAAAAATCAAAAATTTCTGGCAGTGAAACTTTTAAAGCAAGATTTGTGGCGAAAGGTTTCTCACAAATTCCTGGAGTGGAATATTGTACAACATTTTCACCAACGACAAATTTAACGACAATTACAATTTTATTATAACTTACCACTCAATACAATTTAAAAATACATCAAATGGATGTAAAAAAATGCTTATTTAAATGCTCCGATTGACTGTGAAATCTACATTTACCCTCCAGAGGGATTTAAAATGAAAAATAAAAATTGGGTGTGGAAATTAAATAAATCGTTATATGGACTAAAACAAAGTGCACACAATTGGAATTTAACACTCCATAATTATTTAATAGAACAGGAATTCAAACAATGTCCCGTAGACGCGTGCATGTATACCAAAAATATAGGTAATAAATTGTTGATTTTGTTTTTTTTGGGTTGACGATATATTACTCGCCTCAAACTGTGACAACACTTTAAGAGATGTTAAAAATGAATTAAATAAAACATTTAAAATTGCCGATCTTGGACGACTGTCACGGTTCCTCGGTATAAAATTTACCTGTGAAAATGAAACTATAACTATGAACCAATCACGATACATTGAAAAAACTCTGCTCAAGTTCGGAATGCAAGATTGTAAGCCGCGTTCAACTCCCGTCGAAATGGACATAAATAAAAATATAGGGACAGAAACAAAATCCATAGATAATCGAATATACAGGGACATTGTAGGGAGCCTCATCTACTTGATGACCGCAACAAGGCTTGACATATGTTACACTGTAACAATGCTATCTCAAAACTTATCGAAACCGACAATTAAATACCTTAATTGTGCAAAACAAATCCTTCGTTAATCCACTACTAGTGTAATCATTTTTAGTTTGGCTATGATAATTTTAGTTTTTTGTGAATTGTGCGAAAACTTGCGCGACATGAAAAAATCCTATTTTATTAGGAGCTATGTTCATATATATGTTACTGTATGCACATTTTCTGCTTGTACACTTAGCTGTCATCATTAGAATCAATTATCTGCCCTATTCTACTGGCAAAACAATTAAGTTTAATGAGGTAAAATGCATTTAAAAGAATTCGTTTGTTCGGCACAGAAGAAGCGGGAAGATGGCATCAGCATCAGAAGGATCGCCATGGATTTGAAGCTGTCGAAATCAACGGTCGAATACATGCTAAAGACAAACTCCGAGCGGAAAAAGAAGAGAGGACGGAACAGATCAATTAGCAAGAGGACTGAAAGGAGAATGAAGAGGACTATGACACAGCTTTGACATCTGGAGAAAAAGTTAAAGCAAGAAAGGTGAAGGAGAAATGTAAATTGGATGTAAACGTCCGAACAGTACGAATAACGCTGCATAAGATTGGTTTGAAATATGCAAAGGCTAAGAAAAAATACACTAACAAAGAAATACAAAGGAGCAAGACTGGAGGGTTCTAAAGGGTGGTTAACAAAGCATGTTGACTTTCAGAAGGTTATATTTACTGACGAGAAGCGTTTCAAGTTTAATGGGCCTGATGGATGGTGTACTTGGTTGAGAAGGGTGAGTCTGTTGTACTGAACAAACGACAAATGGGAAGAGAAGTTATGGTTTGGGGTATGATCTTTGCTAATCGAAATATATGGTTGGAGTGGCTGAAAGGATGACAGAACAGCGAAAGCTACACGACAGTTGCTGGACGAGAAAGCCCTACCAAGCATAAGAAGAGATAGGGGAATGATTTCGTTCTACAGCAAGACAATTGCAGCATTCATGTGTCAAAACTCATAAAAGAATGGATGGCTAAAGTGAATATGACTACTTTGAAATGGCTTACAAAAAGCCCAGATCTAAATTTAATGGAAAATGTTTGGAAAATGCTTGTGCAACTTGTCTATGATGGACCTGAAATAACGAAAGATGCTCAATTATGGGAACGAATACTAGATGCTAAAAAACAACTAATAGAAACATGTAGACATGTTATTGTGCATATGTTTGATCATTATGAAGAGATTGATAACAGTTATTGAAAAGAAAGGTGATATTACAGACTATTAACAGTTTTTCAACGATGTCCAAAAAATAATGTCGCGTGTGTTTTGTAAAAAATGATGAAAATTAAATATTTTTCCTTACCTAATCGATTTTCTTCCATTTTTATTACATGTATTGTCTTTATATGTTTATGCTATTCTATTGAAATAATTTCGCCGCTATGCTACTCGGAAAGTCGAGTAATAAATATCGGAAACATATTGTCGGGCCTTTGTAGATATAAATATGAAAAACGTACAAGAACTTCATCAATTTGTCTATTTTTCTTCATACCAGAATACTCGTTTTCCTGCATTACTACAACTTTTTATACTCTTCCACACACACACACACAAACACACACACATACACACACGCGCACACACACACACACAGACACACACACACACATATATATATATATATATATATATATATATATCATGTGCTGTCCTTCCTGTCCGAAGATGACTTCCTGTGAACCATCATTTTCCACTTATCACGGTCGCAACTGAGATAGGCCGGGCATGTATACAGAATGGAGAACTCCCGACTACCAAAACAGATACTGTTTTCAGAATTGGAGGATGGGGTACGAGGCATAGGCAGACCTCAGCTCAGGTTTCGTGACACCGTCAAGCGAAATCTAAAGGACAGAATATATATATATATATATATATATATATATATATATATATATATATATATATATATATACGTGGGTGTGGGTGTAATACTTAAAAGTTAAACACATCATAAATTTTATTAATCTCATCATAAATTTATTTTAACCCCCACTGGGCTATCTCAATTAAAGAGAGCTAGTCAAGTTAGCATCTAACTTCAGTCAAACGTATCCTGACTTGTTCTCTTCAATTTTATACTGGGAGTTTTGCTTTTAACTAATATTTATGCTCTGCTTCGCATTTGGGATCTCACACTTAAGATTTCCTCCAGTAATTGTTTTATACTTTTTGGATTGATGCACTCTTTTCTTTCTATAGATATACTTTTATATATTTATATACATGCATATATTTACTATTGGGGTAGCATAATCGTAAAATACGTGTGATTATGATATTTTAATTCATCTATATTTCGTATATATTATTAGTGAATCGTAATTTCAAAAGCAAAAAATAGTATTTGGGTGCATTCAGCTAGAATCGAAACCGAAAGCAAAACTTCAGTATTCGAAGCTGATGACGTTACCACTGTATCAACGTGACACGCATATGAACTGATTAAGAATTAAAAAGTTAAAATAAACTAAGATGAATGTACAAATGTATAATGATTATTTTCAATTTTGACTCATTACTGACTCCTTCAAAACTCTTTTAACCGTATAAATATCCATAAAAGAACGGTCCATAAATAATCCAAATATATGAAGCCCCTTTTGCATCTCTGCAATTATTAGTTTCGGAGGAGATACAGTTTAAAAATATGGCGAAATTAGATTTATTAGATTAAAATAGGTATTATATATATCCTTTGATTGTGTATAAGAAAATAGGTATTATATATATCCTTTGATTATGTAAACTACTATATGATAACTATTATGAGAACAACACTTTGGTTGTTAGTATTATTATCATTAGTACAATTAACATTGTTATTATTATTATTATTATTATTATTATTATTATTATTAGTAGTAGTAGTAGTAGTATTTTATAGTAGTCTCAACTTTTGGATGTTTTTAGTAGTTTGTTTTGTTGATTTAAACATCAGGTCAAATTCTTTGACTTTAGACATTCAAGCTGTTCTTTAACATTGTCGCCGTACTTAATAAGGAAGCTTTTTGCAAAATGTTAAAATAAATTGTTTCGTTAATTTGATCAAGCCATTTATGGTAACTTTTCGCTATGGTCCCAAGCGTCCCAATGACTTGTTTTACATTCCATAGTTTAACTAATTCTCTGTTCATATCTTGATATTTATTTATGTTTTCTGTTTCCCTCTGTTTTTTTTAGAACAATTAAGTCAGGTTTGGAATATTCAATCAATTTATTCATCAGTTTGTATACACATGTTAAAAGGAAGTTTAACGTTCTCGTTTTCTTCTAACATTTCTAGTTCCACTTCTCGTAGAAACTTCATATATTCCAGTGTATGACCTTTGCGACTTTCTCAGGTCTCCATTTTTTATACTAAGGTTAAGCTCATGTTAGTTCTCATTCATTACACATTCTGGAATTTTATTCGATGTAGTGTTTGTGGATGTAATGAAAATGGCTTCTTCCTGAGCTACCATTAAAGTGCTCCCAGTAGATCTTTTAAGACAACCCTGATCAACCAATTACATTATTATTATTATTATTATTATTATTATTATTATTATTATTATTATTATTATTATTATATTATTATTATTATTGTTATTGTTGTTGTTGTTGTTATTATTATTATTATTATTATTATTATTATTATTATTATTTCGGTTGTAAAATTTTGTGTCTGGCTGTTATTATTGCCGATTTTGTGTTGATAGGGGATTATAAGAACTGACCATAAGCTAACAGCGTCTTTTTTTTTTCTTAGGCCTCCAGTACTTTCCGCAAGATTCTGGTGGTTCCCAACAAGACAGTTTTCTGAAGCACTCTAACATTGGAATAGATCGCAATTATCTGAATTCACTTGACAGATTCTTTTGTTACACTCCCCAAAGGCTCCCATCACGACAATCATAACTTCTACTTTCATCAACTTTGGTATTTTCCGCATTCACACCAGCTGGTGCTATCCATAAAGATAGACTTGTAATAGTTTTTATTACTAATACGATAAAATCAGATCTAATCGTATCAATCAAATTGTCACAAAGTATTCATAACCCAAAAGTAATTTTTCGTTATCTCTATACACAAATTCATGTTGGAACACGCTCGTACTACTTATAATTGCATTCCAAATTTCTTTTTTTTTTCACACATATCCTTATGGATCTTTCTCGCAATATTGTCATGGCGCCTCTTATACACTTTTGTGTGTTAACTTCCTACAATTACTGATGGTTTGTTTTACACTCTCACCTTCTTGCCCACACATTCGACACATGGTTTTTCAGCGATTTTATCAATATGATACTTTACATAATTTGTCCTGAGCGATGGCTTATGTGCGGCACATGTTAGAGGTTTTGTCTAAAACTTAAAGTCACACTTTGACGAACCTCGCCAGTTTTTTCCTTACCTCTGGTAGATTTTTTACTGAATATACTTTTTTACGCATCGTTTTACACCTATTAATCCTCATTCGCTTTCTTTTGCTTTTCACATATAACTTATATGCATCACTTTTTGGATGAAATGCTCCAATCATTATCATTTTTTTTTCCTTTTCTTCCTGTCCAAATTTAAAAATTGTTTTCTATTCCATTGGATAATACGCACCTGTGCGTAAGTATGCCTACTGCCGACGTATTTACTGCGCGTATTTTGTTTTCTTCATTAAATCTTAACCTAAAAACTAACCGTGGTCTTCGCTTGTATTCTTTTCCTATTATTTCCTTCATTTCAGCTTTTATTTTATCTAATTCCACAAGTGCTAAATAGTCGTATCCTTCTGCTCCAATATCTTTTCTCATTTCTCCATTGAAAAGCTGTATTTAATCACGTTCAAAAATATTGTCTACTTTTCAATTTCAAGTCTGCACACTTCTTCAAGCCAAATTCCACATCCATCTTATTATTGAACGTAGACAGTCTTCATTTTGTGCATACAACTTTGAGTCGTCCATAAATAATAAATGATTTACGCGATACCTATTTCTCCACTCACTCCGCATTTACCTTTAGTAATATGAACGACAATGCTACTATACGCAAAAAGCTGCCCTTCCAAATATCTCTCTTCACATGAATTTTCCCAAGATCTTAACTCTTTGACGTCAATGATACCTATTATTTCAATATTCTTTCCTAGAAATCTCAAATATTCCTTCATCCCTTAATCCAATTATTTTCATACATTTCTTAACCCAGCTATGTGGAATCAGATCATATGATTTGTGGTTATCTATGCGTGATATACATAGATTTGTTAGCATTCTACTACAATACGACCTCTCCTACATCCCTGCTGTTCAGGTAAGATTTTTTTTTTTGCTATTTCAGATATTGGTAAATCTCAGCCAAAGTGGCTGTCAAAAACATTCACCTCAATGGAAGGCAGGTGATGCGCCAATAGTTATCGACCGTATTGCCATTTAATGTATCCTTCTAGTAGAGCATAGTTCCATTCAGGAATTAGATCTCCGATAAAAATTCCGTCAATTTGAGATGCAATCTTTTCGTGCAAGTAGGTAACTTTTTTATTCAGTATTCCTGAACATCATCTGGTCCGAGAGACTTAGAATTTAGAAATTTCCTACATTGTTTTTAAACTTTCTTCTTGTACCCTTTTTACACATCTTTGATTTTACTTTCAATTTTATGCTTCAAATCTCATTTTTGTAAACATTATTATTGCCTCTTTCGTTATAATTCGAAAATGAATTTGCGTTATCGCAATAGCCGTTTACTGTTGATTTCTCGCTGGCAGGCGCCATTGGTCTCCATTGGAATTTGAGTGCCAATAAGCTTCCCTAAGGTTCCAGTTATCTTCGCACTTGTCCAGCGCAGGTCTGGTCAGTGCTCTATCTTCGGTCTTTCCATCCCCCTTGCCCTTCTCGATTATTTGCTATCGCTCCTTTGGGAGGCAGTAATGGGCAATAGAAGGGTATGTTGGGGATATCAAACATAGATATGCAGCTTTAATGTTTTTAGTTCCATGTAACGCTTGTTCATGTTTTTATCTCTGTAGCAGTTTTTCTGTCTCGTTCATGTGGCTCATGTGTATTAGTCTCCGCAATCAAGGGTTTTCCTTAATATTTCAGCTGTTTTCATTAATGTAATTCGTTGTATTTTTCCAGCCATGTTCTGATTCCGATTACTGCCATTCTTTTTTCAAAACTTTTCGGAATTGTTCCTAGTGCTCCTACTATTATAGGTATTATCCTGATTTTCTTAATCATCAATACCCCATTCAGCTCTCTGATTAGCTCTGTGTATTTGTTCCTTTTTTCCTTTTCTTTGATATTCACCCTGAGGTGAGCTGGAACAGCAAACTCTATGATTTGACAGAACTTTGGTGTTAATTATTACGACATCCGGTCTTCTTGCTTGGATGGGTGTATCTGTTTCTGTCCCCATGTCCCATAGGATTTTGTGATTCTCGTTTTAAGTACTGTTGCTGGCATATACGGCCTATACTGTACAATTTATATGTGCGTTCGAGATGCCGTTTTTCTTCTTCTTCTTCGTATTATTATTATTATTATTATTATCAGTTTCACTATTATTATGATTATCATTTGTGATTGGTGAGGAAAAGACTGAGCAGAATGCATGTATATATATATATATATATATATATATATATATATATATATATATATAACTGAGACTGTGTTTAACGACACTTCTAACCCTATATACTCCACAAATTCTTTATCTACAGACCTGAAATTTTGTATATAGAATATTAAGACATGTGGAAACCGTCTTAATTTGTTTTCATCCGAAAAAAAGGGCGGCTAAGGAGACTAAATTAAAAGAAATGGCACTTAGACATCATCTGAGTTTTAGCGGTCAAGTGTTTCACAAAGTATGAAAACACTTTTTAAAGATCATTCCAAACTGATGTAATGATTATCGTACTTGACTCGCTGTCTTTAAGTTTTGGTTTAATTTTAAGAAGAAAAAAAGCATAACATTCGCGTGCATATATCTTAGTTTGTTTCCGCGTTTTACTTCCTCTTATAAAAAAGAATTTAACGTTACGTTTAATACCGGCCAACGTCCGGTATATTTTCCAGTATAAGAAAAAGATAAGAAAGGATAAGAAAAATGTATGATAAATCGTCTCTAAAACGATCGTGCGCCAGACCAATATTGGCTCTAATTCTACAGGCACTAGCTATAAACTAATAATGTTATACATAAACGTATTAATTTGTGTACCTCTTTTCGTTTTCTGCCTCTTTGTCTGTCTGTCTGTCTCTCTCTTTGTCTGTCTGTCTGTCTGTTTCTCTCTCTCTCTATATATATATTTATGTATGTATGTATGTATGCATTGTGTGTATGTAATCAAAAACAGACATAATACATTCAGAAGATTTATGCGCTGGAAAGCATATACCTAGACAAACGACATGGCCGATCTGAAGCTGTTGTCTTGTCGCACCGTTGCCGCGGGCACAACATCAACCCCAAACCGCTTATATCATGCCACACTGTTTTGATTTGCATCATCGTAACTGGGCCTGGGGGGGGGGGCCGACACCAATTAGTATCTAGAGAAACAAATTGTCTTTTAGCACAAGACGACTTGACATTTAAAACGGAAGCGTTTATGTCGCAGACGAATGCGATAGTATGGCGAAGGAGCGGGATGGTGATTTGAAAAAGGAAGAACGACCAAAAAATGAAAATAAATAATTTAGCGACGTTGAATAGAAAACAGAGGATACGGACAACGTAAAACTGTTTGTAAAGATATTTTATGAAATACCAAAAAACCTCTCTGATTTCCACACTTCTCTCCCCCCTCCCTCTCTATTTACGAGGGGGATTCTAAAAGTAATATCTTATGTTTTTATTTCGCATGAATGAGTTAAAGTAGATTACAAATTGTATTCTCACGATGTATGAATTTATGTATTCATGACCTAAAAAGTACATCGTTCTGTTGCAGATATTGGCGGTGTTAAACTCTAAGAAAGCAACTCCTGTCATAAACGTGCGGCAGAAACAGACATGCATTATTGAATTCATGGTAAAGGTGCATTGTGAATGACTAAATAAATTCTACACCAACAAATGTTTTATTGGTACCACTCCCGTCTTCATAGCTCTTCAACTTTTTGAGTTAAAAATGGAAGGTTTTGCCTTTTGAAAAAAAAGAAGGTTTTGTTTTTGGGACGACCCTCGAATATAACTCTCTTTTCATCGTTCTCTGTGTATATGAATCTATAAAGTTAAATATATGTATATGGATAGTTATATAAAGTTAGTTATGTTTATCTGTTTATATATTTCTATGTATAGAATTCACAAGTACACTAACCGATTATCATACATTTGAGAACATTGACGTAAAGTTTTTATCCAAAGGGCATACAGATAAAAAAGTCATTTAAATAAATTCAAATGCCTTCAATTTCTGCGAAATTTTAAAAAATATTCTCCAATTTTAAGTTTATTTGGAGTAATATAAAATTCTTTTATGACTTACTAGCAGTTCAGCCCGACTTTGCTCGGACCCTATATACTGTTCATAACTTAATGTGAATATGTATATATATATATATTAAAAAGTTTGACTCATGTTTAGGTAACTTACATCTAAAATTTCAAGAGTTGTGACTAAAAATTGGCGGAGGAGTTTGGTAGAGACTGCAAAGTTCAACTCTTTCAATTTTTACCTTTTGGCAGCCAAATTTTCGCCCAAAAAGCTTGCTGCATGTCTGAATACACTTTATGTAAAATTTCAAAGTTTTCGACCCAAAATTGGCTGAATAGTTTGCTAGAGACTGCAAAGGTCAAATCTTTTGAACTTTGACCCATTGGCAGCCAAAATTTCGCCCATCTTATAATTTATTCCTTTAAATCAGCTGACTTATACAATTCTTGACAGTATCCTATCGTAGCGTAAAATCAATCACTTACTTATTATATCAATTAGTGTATCTATTATGCTCTTAACTCATCAGAAGAAATATCAACAATCAATCGGTCAAAAGGAATTAAAATGTGATTTGACATGGTAAAAATCCGAAAATTGGAAGAGAAGCTGCAATTACCTTTATATTTTTCCGTTACGCCATAGTGAATTTTTATCAAACAAGTCATTAAACTCAACTATTCATACTAACAATTTTAATTAATTTATGAATCTTCTATCAAAAGATGGTCAACATGAATTTTTGAATATAACTTTTTGTCATTTATTCTACACACACACACACACACACACACACACACACACACACACATATATATATATATATATATATATATATATATACGTAGCAGTTTATTTCAATACTAATAATGGATCACAAAAATATTGTTTTGCATTTATATTTTTACACTCAAATCCTTATAATAAAATAAATATTGCAGATCAAATTTAACTCAATAGTTTTCACATTAATCAAACAGAGCTCATATATAATAAAAAATACAACTTTTAAGCATAATTTATAAGGATACAAAAATATTGTTACTGTTTCTCGAAGCGCGATCTTTAATGATCGCGCTTCGAGAAACAGTAACAATATTTTTGTATCCTTGCAGAAATATTATTCCGAAATTTTATACACTTAAATTGGGAAATAACAGTTGATATTCCTCTAATAAGAACAATAACACTAAAGAAAACCTGATATCAGAATATATACATAACTGAGCATAACATAAATATTAATAATATAAATTGAGTAAGTGATAAGACAACCTTTCCAGTAGCGAAATCTTAAAAATGAGTGTAACAAAGATATTAAATTGGAGAATAAATCTATGAAATATAGTAGATGTCAGAATATATGATTCAATCTTTAATTTTCGAGAAATGTCAACATTTATATCTCTAGATGCTCTTTAAAAATTGTTGAAGGTAACTCTTAGTCTCCTCAGAAAACTGTTTACCAAAACCACAATGATACATTTTTCTACAGTAAAACTTTAAACAGAGTATAATAAAATCTAATACAAATGCAATTATTAAATCCGCCTTTCCCTAAATACAATACAAAATGTTTGGCCACATTTCGTAGGCCGAAACTTTTGACAATTTTCGTTGCAATGACCTCACATTTTCACAGCTTGTGTTAGAAATGTTTCAAGTTTTTGTATAAAACGTTTGGCGTTTCTATCTTTTATGGTTAAGAAACGTCGTTCACTTCAAAATAAATACCATTTTGCGTGTTAGAGTATGCTCAGACTTAGTCATTGAAGACAGTGCAGCGTGACTTCTTCACAAATTTTGAAAAGAAGGCACCAAACGTCAAAACAAATTACCACTTGGCACCAAAAATTTCAAGAAAAGGCCTGCTTACGCATGCCTAAATGGCCAAACGTTTTCAAAATTGGGTAATTGATCAACTCATAAAAAACGAAGCCGAAAGGTTCACTTTTCAACAGGATGAGGCTCCACCTCACTGGAAGCTAACAGTACGACCCTACCTCAATGAGGTTCTGCCAGAGAGATGGATCGGTCGAGGTAGTGAAGAAGACGATTTGCTTCTGAAATGGCCACCACGATCACCCGACCTTTCTCCGTGTGATTTTACCTCTAGGGTTATGTGAAAGGACTAGTATTTGCACCTCCTCTTCAAGCATACATTGAAGCACTGAAACAGAGAATTACAACTGCACTGGAAACTGTTAACGAAGGCATGTGAGTTTGGCATCAGCTCGAATACCGACTCGACGCATGCAGAGTCACAGGCGGCGCTCATATTGGACATTTATGAAAATCTGTCATAAGACCAACAAATATTTGTACTTTTTTTGTAAATTTAACTTATAAAACGTATCACCTTCAACATAAAGTGCATTTAGTTTCATTAAGATTCATCAAGTAGTTTTCAAGATATGGGAATTTAAAATGGCGTCAACCATTTTGGAACACCTTGTAGTATAACTCCTTATAGAATTAGATGTAATTGTTCGGGTAGAACTTATTTTGCGTAAAAAAACACTGCATGTAAAGTAATGTATATAAATGTGCAAAGTCGTTACTCAGACAGACACAATGCTACCAATACTTAACCAACACTGATACTACTAATAAATATAATGTAACAAACAATATTGAAAAAAAAAACACGGTATAAATTTAAATATTACTAAGACCACTTAAATAGGTGCTACATAAGGTTTTATAAAATCAAGAATTTCAAAGCATAAACAAACATAAATAAACCTAGAACTCTCAAATTTTAACTTTATTTTATAGGTTTGTATGGAATCTGAAAATTACAAAATATTTTTTGTTAAATTTAACAATATGTACTCCGCAAAATCCAGTGCCTTTAATGCATTTCAAATGGATGGACCAGTATGAGCATCAACTCCAATTGAAAATTCCAATATTTTATATTCATATCATTATAGAATTATCAGACAACAATTAAGCAAGATTACTTGGATTTTATTTCTCATTCAGACTTAAGCATGTGACGTCTTCTAGAAACAAAATCACGTAAAGGATTTTGATCAGAATAAAAATCTAATTTTATACATAAGATTAAGTCCAATTTTATCTGGGCTTACGTCTTCCAAAAAGTATATAGCAGTAGTGAGAAATTGTTCTGCTTAGGAAATGAAATTTTAATTTTCTCTGTTAAATATTCTTCTAGATTACTGTAAAGCTAATGTATTTTCAATCTAAACAGTTTGAAATTATTTGTATATAAAAACTGAAAAAAGAAACACGATAAGTAGTTCCGAAAACCTTGTCTTCAAAATTCATTCTTTGTATTCGAAATACAGTGTTTGAGCACATGAAGCTTCTCATAACCAGAATATTCTTATTAAAGCCATGTTTGCCGAGATTATCGAATTCCAGTGCACCTAATATGCGCCACAATATGCAATATAGTCGTATTTATGTAAATACTCTTATAACTTTGACTATGATTTTTGTCATGATGATGGTAAACAGGTCTCTTTGTTGGTTCTGATTATTAGTGATTTGCGCTCAAGCATGTCGCCATTGTGTGTGTTGAGAGTAAAGCTTGCTTCGTGTAATGTAATTTCACGACACGTCGGAATGCTTTGAATGAAGTGATCAGAGTTTGATATAAATCTGAATAAACTGGCATGCGATGAAAGGGTTTAGCTGAAAACGACAGAGATAAAAAATGCTTTTACCAAATCGCTTTGTAGTTTGCTGTTTCGTCGAGCGAAACCACATCCTATGCTCTGTTTTTTTTTTTATCGTAACGCCTTCTCTGTAAAGTAAAAATAATGTTGTGGCGCTAGAGAAAGGGAAAATAAACGACCTTTCCCCTCAAAAAGAGATCAGAAAATGTCACAGAGAAATCTAGCTAAATAGACAATATAATAACTTGAGTTTTGCACAGTTTACAAAAGGAAGAAAAATGACATAAAAATTTTAAGAAAACGAGAGAAGGGTACGAATAACTTAAAAGTTATCAAATTTACCAAATTTTCATTACTAATGATTACTATATTGTCCAATTTCTACTGTACACTCTTTAATCCTTATCCTTGAGTGGCCTCTTGGCCTTGATAATGTGGTGATGCCTATGTAAAAAAAACAACAATAAAAAAATAAGAATAATTAAATTGATATTGCTATGTACTAATGGCGTTATTAATGTAAAAGGCAGATATTTAAAAAAGATACAATAAACAATATAGACGAAAGATGCCAAAAATAAAAGAAATCTCTCGAAATGGATGTAATCTCATGATGATAAGAAATATGTTTTATGTATTAATGGACGATTACCCTCGTCTTTCTAGTTGTTACACCAACTATTCCTCTGACCTTTTGTCAGGTTATTAACCGCGACGGGATAGGAATGCCGAATCTTTTAACTGTATCTTCAGTAATAACTGCCTTCCATAGTTGTTGTCGTCTCACCATGTTTTGTTCAACTAATCCTCTGGCCGGTCTTGGGTAGGATTGACACCGCTACTTTCTAGAAAATGCTCACCTGGAACTGTAGAGAGTCACCGTCTCTTTCCATTGCTTCACAGACCCAGAAAAGCGTCCAAGGTTGAATTTTTTGGTCTTATAAATCCAAGTTATTTTTTCTTTTTCTTTTTTTGGATCTGATCTTCAATTGTCAGGTCCGTACCGAATAGTATATATTACTTAATTATTGGAATTAGTTTTTAAGCAATTTATATATTTTATTCATCTATTTGCGGACTATTATCGCCATCTTTATTGATATTGTTTTACGACGTTTCGGCAAACTACTCCTCTGGCCTTCGTCAGGTTGTTAATCATTTAGCCGGCTTTGGTTAGGATTGAAACCGTTAGTTTCAGATAATGCTCACCTGGAAATGTAGAGACTCGTTAGCCAAAACGTGGTAAGACGACAACAACTATGGAAGGCAGTAATTACTGAAAATATAGTTAAAAGTTTCAGCATTCCTATCTGGTCGCGGTTAACAACCTGACGAAAGGCCAGAGGAATAGTTGGGTGAAACGTCGTGATTCAACAACTATAAAAAATGAGGATAATAGTCCGCCAATAAATAAATAAAAATGTAACAATTACTCATCTCAAAAGAATTCGAATAATTAAGTAAGAAATATAGTGTTTTGTAATTTAAAGAATTTCAAGTCAGAAAATTAAGAAATCCCCAAGAGGAAAATAATAGAACACGGAGATGAAGTTGGGCTGAATTTGAAATCGCTTTCGTAATTGCAAGCAATAGTTATAATTGAGGTCTGGCAAGAATGAGAAGGACAAAAAGTGGGAAGAGAGACGAGGAGAATAAACAGGAGAATTCCTTTTAATATTGGACAATATAAAAATAATATGAACCTGCAAATGAAAAATAAATGAAAGGAAATAAGAAATAATAATGAATAAAAAACAATGAAAAAAAAGTAAATTAGCATACCCAAGAGAATTATTCGATTAAACAGAATAAAAAGGAAGTACAAAAATAAAAACTAACTGGTCTTATAAAATGCATGAAACAAGGAAAAAGATTGGTTCGTTGTTTTTGTTTTACGGCATATCAACTCTTTTCGGGTTATTTAATGCCAAATCCAAAGATTTTGAAGAAATTTTTTTAATTGAATATATTTGTTATTTTCAAGTCGGTTTTTATTCAACCCATAGTTGTGACGCTAACAGGTACTGCTACACCGGGTCAGAGTGGACCTGGGAACAATGACAATTAAAGGGTGGCTCCACACTTCCCTAAGTCCGCAAGCTGGGGTCTCACCATTGAATATAGTTTAAGAACATATCCAAGACAAGGAAAAAGAGATGAAAAAGGGGGGGGTAAACAGAAGAATGATACGAATGAGGGAGAAAAAAAAGAATGAAAATAAGTTTAAAAGAAAAAAATATATATGTGGCCATGCCTTACACACACACAGACATATATATATATATATATATATATATATATATATATATATATATATATATATATATATATATATATCATACTTTAATAAATCAGAGTCCATTTTCTGTAGGCTGTTTTGAAACCAGTCAACGACGGGTACTTTTGCTAGTATATATATATATATATATTTATATATATATATTTTATATATATATATATATATATATATATATATATATATATATATACTAACAACTGGGTTCAAATACAGCCTACAGAAAATGGACTCTGATTCATTAAAGTGTGATAGGTTATGAAAAGGAAGGGTTGTAAAGAGATAGTTTCGAATTTGGGGGTATCAAAACCAGAACAAAATATTATGAAAGTAAAAATAAAATAGATAAAGCCCATAGTTTATTATACCATACCTGTTCACACTGAAACACTTATCACAATATTCTGTGGATCTATATTAAAAACCTTGTTAAACTTTGTGACATATTTCCATTCTATGGAGGTTAGGCGGGAATGAACACCCCATAATTTTATTATACCATATTTCCTCAAACTGAAACATAATTATCAAAGTATACTTACGCAGATCGATATGAAAAGTTTTTATTAATGTTTGTGCCTATTTCCATTCTATGGCGGACAGGCGCTAACGCAGATCCCACAATTTTATTATACCTTCCCTATTGAAGTTAAAACATACTTATCAACGTATTATTATGTACATCTGTATCAAAAACAGTGGTAAACGTTTGTTTTTTTTAATTTTTAATTTTTTTTATTTCCATACTTTGTGGACCAGGCGCGTACACAGACCCCACAATTTTAATGAATCATCATTATGCCAGATCAAACATACCCATTCGTGTGTCTCGATATATCTTCTATTATTATATGTTATCAGTTTTCTATAATAGTAAACCATATAGGAGCCTATTCATATATATATATATATATATATATATATATATATATACGTATATGAGAACATTGGTAAATATAGATTGGTTCATTTACTCAATAAGGTATACAAATTTAGTTGGGGGATAGAGGGGAATCTTTATGTCAAGAATCTGAAACAAAACAACATAACTTCTCATTAAAATGGAAAATATTAGGAAAATCCAAATCATACAGCCCAGGCTCTAAATACTGACTGCTTTCCAACGCAGAGGCGACCGAGATAATAAATTAAACATCCTCAACTCTAAAGCAGAGATAATTTGCAGTTGCAGGCACAAGAGAAAATTCAAATACGGAACTACAAATAACCTTGCTGAAAGAACACCGCGAGACAAGGACTAATATCTAGCACTTCTACAGCTAACCATGCATTAACTTAACACCCGCCGTTGTTGTTCCTTGCTCCTAGCAAACGGCTAACACCTCCCTTTTTTCCCGCTGCCACAATAACCTTTATCTTTTAATACAAACTATTTCACACTCTCTGAATATATAACGCTTATATAACAGTAATACAGCAAACTCACGTTGAATCACTCCCACCCTGGCAAGATCAACGCTACAACTATTTTTATTCATAGTTGTTCAGACAATTAGCTCTAACCAAATCTTATTTTGCAAAGTCTAGACTGCACCCCAATTAGCAATTAGCGTTAGTTATACCAAGACTCTGTCATCATCAATTTAAAACCAAAGCTTAATGAAAAGTAACTCAGACCCCCTCCCCTCCTCATCGGGCCTTAAACCAAAAATAAGAACGCTAAAATATTTCCCGCGTCCCTTCTACTCGCAAACGCACTCCACAAATCGAACTGATCTACACTATATAATTAACGCATATAAACTTACGCAATTTGAATAAATAATACTATCCCAGTCAATCCAGAAATATTTATATTAAAATTTACTAACATTTCTCTAAGATAACGGCAACCGACTGTCATTTCCTCAAATTCGCCTCCACACGCATACCCCATACTCCCATCTCCGATCTAAACATCCCGACTATCCGTTAAGGTCCATCTAATCACTCCCACACACATACTTAACGTATTCTTTCAACCTCCTTCAACCCAGCTATGTTGTCGCTACTACTAACTACACTCTGACATTCATTTGAGTTAAAAGCAGCTGAACGCGCTCCCAGCCGACCGTTTCGACACAATTATTGAACCCGGCTTGATTCTACTACTTCAAACCTGCGCTCCCCATACGCAAGGGAAAATAAAGATTACAATTTATACACTAACCACGGAACATCCACGGAATCATATAACAAGAAATATACAAGACAAACGCGGAAATACCAACACCAACTTTGAAATTACCTAAATCACAATCTTCTCCTCATCTTTTTTAGGACAGAGGTAATGTCTCCTTCCTCTACATCTCTTGATAAAACAAGCTCTCGTTGTTGAATTTGCAAACCTTCCTCCACATCTCTCTACGAGTAATAACACAATTCACCGAAACGCCACAAAAGAAGAACCCTTTTCTCGTTTATAAATGATTCTATATGGATTCTGTTGTTTATATCTTGCTTGTTCATAAATTACATATATCACTGATCCTTGCAGTCGGGAAATTCAGGACTATATTGTTGGCTTCTGCAGACATTTTCCTGTCCTAGATATTTGTATCCTTTGGGGTATTGTCTACCGAACTCTCTGCTAAATCCAGCTATACATTATTCCTTTGTGTCTCATTTGTGTATACATGTGCCCTAATTATCTAACTCTGCCCCCATTTAACCAAATTTCACTTTATTTATTTTTTTATTTTTTAAATATGTTTTTATTTTTATTTTACTCTTCATCCTTTATCCCTTAACTTTATTTCATTTGTTATTTTTAATTTTATTTTTATTGTTTGTTCCTTAATTTTATTTACCTTTTCGCTATTATTATTATTATTATTATTATTATTATTATTATTATTATAATTTGTTGTAGTAGTAGTAGTAGTATCATTATCATTATTAATATTAATAGTATATTTTCCTCTATTATCCCACCACGCCAATCGTCCACATTCTAAAATTTCTATATACACATTCGAGAATGTTAAATCTAAAGTAAGGTCCAATCATAAATTAAGATATAGTTTTGGAAATTAGAGAAAAAAGGATTGACGTAGAATGGCAGGACATTTGTTATATAAATATGAAAAAATATAAAATGTCAGAGGAAGCAATATATAAGACATGAGACACACACGTGTTCAAACCTTATTGAAAATATCAGTAATTGTATATTTATAAAAATATATTATATAAAAGGCTATATGTCTGTTTGTCTGTGCTCATATTTTAAAACTATCTCCTCCGAAACTAAAACTCGCAGAGCGGCGCTAGGGGCTTCAAATGATTGAATCTTTTACACATCGTTCTTTTGTGTGTTTATAGCTGGTTAAAATAGTTTATAAGGGTAACAAAATAGGTCAAAATTTTTAAAAAATCATTAATTCATCATAGTTTATTTTTAATTCATAATTGTTAATCAGTTCAGATGCGTGTCACGTTGGTATAGTAGAAACGTCGTTACCCTTGAATGCTATTGGTTCGATTTCAGCTGATAGCACTCAAATCCTTTTTTATACATTTAAATAACGACCTTATGATATATACGAAATCTGGACAAATTGAACTATCATAATCAAGCACATTTTACCCCCGGACACAGTCCTCCCAACCAGTGCTAAAAATAATGAAATAATTTCTTGTATAAATGATAAAAATGTGTGCTGTTATTCATTATTTAACATTCGACTAAGCAATCGATGACTAAGGATCACTATTGGATTGAATAATCGAAAGAAACAAAAATTGGCTGCCTTCTCTACATCCTAATAAATTTTTATAAGTCCAAACAATTAAAATCTCACTAAATATTACGACATATACGAGGGGCGTGCAATAAGTAATGCCCATGACCCACTTCCCATAGAAGTAGAGCAACGAAACTTGGCTCAGTTATTAGTCTTTCTCTGCATAGGAACAACCCAGAGTTATGCATTTCTCTCATCGTTTGATGCAGCTCTGGAGATCGTTTTTGTAGAATATCCCAGGTTGGTCCTCCAACCACGGAGTGACTTCAGAAATAAAGGCTGCATCATCTGGGAAAGGCTTTCCTTTCAAAAACAACTTCATGGCTCGAAAGAGGTGAAAGTCAGAGGGTGCAAGTCAGGAGAGTAGGGAGGATGGGGAAGGATTTCATAACCATACGCCCGTGCTTCTGATCTGGCGACATGCGAGCTGTGGACCGGAGCGTTGTCCTGCAGGAGGAAAATACCTTTGCTGATCTTGCCCCGCCTCTTGATTTTGATAGCTTCCCTTAATTTTTTCAAAAGTGAAATCTGTCATCACTACTCCATCGTGGTCCCAGAAGACTGTGAGCATGACCTTGCCAGCGGAGGGCTGCACCCTTGCCTTCTTTGGAGGTGGTGAGTCCAATGCATCTAATGCATTGACTGGGCTTTGGTCTCTGGATCATAGTGATGGACCCAGCTTTCATCCTGTGTAATCAGTCTTTTGAAAAACTTTGACTCATCTTCTTGGCAATCTCGCTTCTGGAATGGTGTGAGCGACCCGGGAATCCATCTGGCAGACACCTTATGTATATGCAAGTGGTCATGAATGATAGTTTCCACAGACCCTGTACTAATCTTGACATCTTGGGCTATTTAGCGAATAGTAATGCGGCGATCTTCCAAAATGGCAGCCTCAACTTGACGAGCAGATGCCTCATCAATGGCAGAAGGGGGTGACCAGGTCTGGGAGCTGTTTCCACAGACTTCCGGCCATGTTTGTATTCACGATGCCAGCGTTTTACAAGGTCATATGATGGGGAATTATCACCATAAGTTTTTTTCATTTCATCAAAAGTCTCCTGTGGTGTGCATCCTTTCAAATACAAAAACTGGATCACTGCTCGACATTCAACAGGCTCCATTTCACACCTGACTCAGTTCAAACACCTGTAAAACAGAAACGACAATTAGTTCAGTGCTGTAATTTGCCACATAACCCGTAGAAATATAAATCATTGCACATGCAAAATGTCATCTAGATCAGACAACTTGAAGTGAGTCAGAGGCAAATATTATTGCATCTCGTATTTCTAGGTTAATTGTTTCATGGTTGCGATTTGTTTATAAATTAGGATTAAAATATTTGAGAAAAGTCTGTTATCTGTTAGCTTCCAATTAAATATAAACTATTTAAAAACAAAAGGGCTTTTCAGTAAATAGAATTAAGTAAAACAGAAATTTTAAATAAATGACTTAATACTGGGTAAAAATTAAGGAGAAAACTATGAAAACTCATTTAAATGTTATAATTGTTTAACGTTTGTTTTACTGCTTTATGTAGAAATGATGGTTGTATTACAATGATATTGATTATAATAAATGTTTCGGTGTATAGGAAAGAATGGTGATATATAATGGGAGAATAAGAACAAAGCAGTGAAAAACTGCAAACAAATTTAAAACCATATCAAGCAACTCGAAAGAGAAAATGTGAGAAACGCAACTACGATGTTTACAATGATAATGAATGATCAATGCCCTTGACGGTCAATGTTAGATTAAAGATCAGATAATAAAGCACACCATCGGAGGTAATGAAGCAACACGTAGGCGGACAGTAGGGTAATAAAAACAAGCTTGAAAAATAGAGAAAGAGAGTGTAGGAAGTGAAAGAAAATAAAAGGATTTCCAGAGAAAGATAAAAGGATATCGCTTACGACTTGAAAATATAATTTTCCTTGATCGGCCGAAAATTTATCCCAAGTTACTAACCCACTGATCTGCAATGTTAACTGTTTGACTTAACGGGGCAGTTTCAGTCGACTGACATCAGAATAAGCTTTGCACAGAGGGCAACAGTTCAAAGCTATCGCAGGCAACAAAAAAGAAGTTGGAACAAGATGGTTCATAAGCCCTATGACAGATGCCCTGGTGCTTCTAAATACTTAAAAGAAAATATCGCCCCTGTTTGAGAGCTCAAAAGCAGATCCTCTGAAACGAGAGCCAGCTCGCTCTTTGAACATACTTATGGCGATAGTAAAGTAAGCTTTTGTTTTTATTTCTCTCTTGGAAATAACGTTGGGATCTTAGAAGAAAAAAAATCTTTTGTGAATGATATATTTACCATTTTATAACATTTCATATATTTTAACATATTTGCAATTCAGCTCACCTATTTAGATAAGCAAGCACAATCTAAAACAAATACAATCTGTTTTTGTACATTTTTCGCCCGTTTTCTTTTCTCTCTCTCTCTCTCTCTCTCTCTCTATATATATATATATATATATATATATATATATATATATATATATATATACATATATATATAAAAATTTCAGTAGTTTATACATATATACAGCTCTATTTTAGTCTGTTGTCCATATACATGGCCCGGGATTTAAAATAAAAACCTGGGCATGCTGGCTTCAAATCCGGTTTAATCTACAGAAATTTTTATTACAAATTTACGCATAATCTCAATATCATATCCTAGTGTTTTTATATATATAAATTCTCGCACTGTTTTGTTCATTAATTCCTCTGATGGTTTCTTATCGATACTAACATTTTTTATCACTCATTAAAATCTATATTATATTATTAACTCCTATTCACCCACTGTCACAGATGATGTAGTATTATTAGATCCGATTATTTTAAATATCTGATTAATCATTTGTGTAATCTATATTTATTAGTCTGCTATTTATAAACGAATGCAAATAGATTTTAAATGATAATTGTGCAGACCTAACGTTTTCACCCTAATTAAAATAAAAAGAATAACTTATTTCATGCTTGACTAGTTTAATTCTTATATTCTATCCAGCATATATAGAATCATGAAAGGTTACACACGATCTACAATAGAATTGTTCAGATTTTACTTTTTTTATGTTGAAGCTGTCAGTATGCAATAACAGAGAAACATTCGGATGGTCAAAACTAAAATGCTAATGTTCTTATTTATCAGTGTCTTTATGTTTGGTTTCCGTTTCACCCAATCTCGTCCTGTCTTTTAAAATTTCCCCTTTTTTTTCATTTTGCTTTTATTGTCTTTAGTTTTAGACCCTTTTATATTTATTTCCCGTTAAATCAACATAAGAAGCTGACAAATCTTTTGTCTAAGACTATAATTACAGTTTTGATCATCAATTCATTACATGCCTTTAATGTAAGCTAAAGAGTATTAGGCAGAGTGAAAATGTTGTTCTATTAATGTTTAATTAATACGGATCAAACTCAATGCAAATTTGACATCTATTTAAATAATTTTGAAATATTATTCCCATATTTTAGAGACCTTATGAGATACTCCACAAAAACAAAAAAATTCGAAATATTTATTAACATATTGCTAAAATTTGATAAAGATCAGCGGTATCTGAATTCTCAAGTAGGGCTTCCAGTATACGTATAATTATTATGAATAAAGATACGTGTAAATCAGCTATACTCACTCAGCCGAAGAAATACGAAATACAGTTATTTAAAAAAAATAAATTTCCGGTATATCTTTTCTAGACCAATATTTTAAATCCTGCAAAAAAAAAAAAAAAAAAAAAATGTCGGATCATAGCAACGCATTCTCCACGGTTGAATCAGTACATACTGAAAGTACGATGGAGTTTATAAAAAACACAGAAAAATATATAGCATTAAACTAAATATAAATGTTTTGAAATAAAAGTTGAACTTTTCAAATAAAAAAGCAAACACAAACTAATTTTTTTACTTAATATCATTAGTTTATTTTCCAAAGTATTTTATCGGCCACAGCTATATTAAATTTTCCTTCGTTACTGTTTATAGCCATATTTATGATTGAAACTTAGTCATTCATTTTTTATCTTCTAAATGCTAATTTGGTTAAAGAAATGCATTATTTCAGTCCGTTCCTGATTTGTATGTGTTATTTTAATTATATATAACTAGTAATACCCGGCCACCCGTTGCTGTGGCTCAAGTTGTTTAAATAATAATAAAAGAAAACAAACAAAATAACAAAACAGAGAAATTTGTTAAAGTCCTTGGATACACGTTCACTGCCCGTTATTCTTTAGGATGAAAGAGGGAAAAACATGAGAGTTTAAATTTACTATAGAAATTATGTGAGCACGCACTGAGGAATCTAGTAAATTCCAAAATTTAGCCGATTTTATTTATATATGAAGTATAGTGAAAATTTTATCACAAATAAATCGATGGAGAAATTGAAAAGAAAACTGTTCAGAAATTAAGGCAAAAAAGTAATTGGGAGACAGATGATAATTCAGACGGAGAAAACACATAAGACAATAATGTAAAAATGTTGTAGGATAAGTTTTTAAACAGTATTAATTTGACAAACTGTTTTTTTTTAATATCCTTAGTGTCGCACATATTTTCGAGAGAAAATATTGCATTCAAATACAAGTAATGAGAATCTTCGTAAAGTTTCTCTTCGTTATTGTAGCGAAATGCGGAAATCTAAAAAATCATGTTAAAGTGTAACCAATACTATTTAATGAATTACAACGTTGCATTAATGTAAATAGCGAAAACTCACAGAACAACGATAAGGTATAAATTAATTAATAAAGAAAACAGTTGTCCAAAAAATAAGAAATGTTATCTATTTTCCTTGTGTTTACGACACATGTCACGTGACCAAAGCATAGTCGAACTCATTTTTCGTTGAATCTTTAAATATGTAACTAAATGCAGAATGATAATCATTTAGATAACATATGGATACTATTTTTTTAATTTTTTATAAACGAAAAGCAGTTTTGTTTTTATTTGAGACACATGTTTAAACGAACACGCACAAAAACACACAAAGGAAGTACCCGCAGTAATAGATAGAAAGGGAGAGAGGGAGAATTAGAGAGAGAGAGAGAGAGAGAGAGAGAGAGAGAGGGGGGAAAGCATGACCTTTGTAGTGAGTGTGGAAATATAATTAATGAGGATATTCGTTAACATTTTACTTCAACCTCGTTACTGTAGCGAAATTCGGAAATAAAAATTATGATGTTTAAGTGTAAAAAATAGTATCTAATGAATTGTCACGCTGCATTAATGAAAATAACGAAAACGACACGGTATGAAGTAATTAATAAAGAAAATAGTTCTCGATGAAATTAGAAATTATAACTATTTTCTTTGTGTTTACGGCACATATCACCAAAACGAACATAATCCAAATCCGTTGAATACTTGAAGACGTAACAAAATGCGAAATGAAAATTATGTAGATAACATTGTAGATACTTGCACACACACACACACACACACACACACACACACACACACACACACACACACACACACACACACACACACAAATACAGACACAAACACACACAACTGTAATTACGTAAGCATTAAGGGAAATTGACGGCGGGCGAAATATGTCTGTTAGTGATGCCATGTTTGAATTATAGTACCGTTGGTTTATAAAGGGAAGAATAGAATGCTGGAATATAAGAATTTTTAAAACTCAGTCAATCAGAATGAATGGACTTTGGGAAGAGAACCGTTATTAGTTATAAATAGAAAATTGGAAAGAGTATGTAAGGTCTGTTTTATTGAGCGAGTTACGGTCTGTGTAATAACAGAATCTGCGAAAAGTCTAGAATTCGTTCCGGTGAAAACAGTACTAGATACTAACAGAGAAAGTAGAGGCCCCTTCCTGTATATATATTGCGATAGTAGTGATGTTGTTCGTGGGATTTAATGTAGTATTTTAATATTAGGAGTAAATGTGTATAAAATGGTGTTCTAAAGCTACATAAGATGGTGGCTATTAACCTAGATATATTGATTATGTATGGTGCAGCTGTTGTGGCAAACCTACGCTACTTTAGTCCAATAGGAAATTTCTGCAGTCATTTTATTATTTTTTTTACATAGGCCTCACCACATATCAAGTCCCAGAGGCCACTCGAGGATAAGTATTATAGAGTGTATAGTAGTCAATTGGACATTATAGTAATCGTTAGTAATGGAAATTCGGTAAATTTGTTAACTTAAGTGGAATGGCTCATCAAGAACTTGTTTACGTTGGACTTGAAGACAATCATATTGTAGTCAGCTAGAAAGCAGGAAAAAGGAAGATAGTTCAACATACGTGCAGTTCTAAGAAATAAGCTTTGTTCATGGAATATACGTTTAGGTTAAGTCACAGATAAAGAGTGGGGTAATTATTGATAGTGTTTACAGCTAGACGAGTGTTTCTTGTGAAAGTTTGGCGAGAGGGGACCATAGATTGAAGCTCAGTCGAGCACTTATGAAAACAACGATAAAGCAGAGAAAAACTCGCAATATCTCTTCTGTGTGAAAGTGGTTGCGGGAAGAGAAAAGGATATCCACTACAAGGCTACGAAGTCTATTTTGAATTCTACTAAGGCACGATAAGCCCTTTCTAGCAGCTCCTGCCCAGATATGGCAACAGTACTCCATCCTTGGATGTTCCTGGCTCTTATATAGATAGAGAATTGCATCAGCAGATATATCTACTAGATCGATAGAAGAATCCTACTATTTTTCCAGCGGTATTGGCAAGGGATTTGATCTATGTGTTCCATTTCAGATCAGAGGTAAAGGCCAAGCCCAGAAGCTTGTCAAAACATGAGGCCTCCCCAAGACGAGAGCCATTCATTTCAATTGATGCCAGATGGGGATCAGAGCGTTGATGATGTAAAGATAAAAACTTGGTTTTAGATGCATTAAAAGTAACCAGCCATCTTTTTCCCCATTGTACCACGTTCTCAAGATCTATAATCAGAGAGAACTTGGTCGTTTAAGGTCTTAGATATGTTACAATAGATGGTAGTGCCATCAGCATAAATGTCTACAAATGGTGTAGGGATGTGATTTGGAAGATCATTATTGTAGATCAGGAAGAGAGTTGGGCCCAGGATGAACCCCTGAGGGACTCTAGCATTATTACTATAAGCTTCTGATTTGTACCCATCAACTACTACTCTTATCAACCTATCAGAGAGAAATGATTTAATAATTGAGAAGACATTTCCAGCTATACCGTAGCTGGAGATCTTGTGAAGTAAACCTTTATGCCATACCCAATCACAGGCCTTTGATATGTCAAGAGCAATTGGCCTAGAAATGTAGCTTCCGTCGAGAGATTCGGTAATCCTATGAAATATAACTGTAAGCACATCTGCTGTAGATCTAGCAGAACGGAAACTATATTACGTGTCACTAAGAATGTCTATTTTTGCTGAGAAGGTTGATTACTTCTCTATTTAACACAGATTCCAGCAACTTACTCATTACACACAGGAGACTTATTGACTTATACTGAAAAAGAGTGAAGTGATCACCTAAATTCTTAAATAAAAGGCATATTGATGAGTTTTTTCCAGGGTGTTGGGAAGCAATTCTACCTAAGACAACGTTTAAACAGTTTCGTAAGTATGGACGTTTATTCTGATGTAAGTTTCTTAGTACTATAATTGGAATATCGCCAGGGCCGGTTGCTTTACTGGAATCAAGTTTTTTATTAGCTTGGCAACATCACGTACAGATATTTATATATCACATTTTTTGATACAGTAGGAAATATTGGGGTTGGCGGCCTTTGACGCAAAGGGAAAAATTAGCTGCAAAGTCCTTGGTGAAGAGTTTTGCTTTGTCTGATACTGACGAGATTGCCTAAGGTCCATTGATGATAGTTGGGTAGAGCATACGCTTCTGTTCAGGTTTCTGCTATTTGCCAAAACTGGTGGCAACCACAGCCACTGCTCAGCTATTTGGGAATTGACGGACTGAGCATACAACTTTCTCGCGTTTTCTATTACTTTTTTACAGTTGTTGCTTGCACTCCTGAAAGCGACTTTAGTCTCAGTACATCTATTACGGTGTTTGCTATGGGAAGTGATTTATGTGCGCAATGGCATGGCTGACTGTTAGGTTTTTGCTGGAACTTTTTTGAGAGTATGACACGGTCTATACCTACAATTAACCATTCCGTCAGGTTTGATACTACAGAGGACACATCCTTTTTAAACATGGAACGCAGAGGTAAATCTGATATGAATGTACAGAAGTTATCCTAGTCACTCATAGAGTATCGATATATTGTACGATGTAGAGGTACGTCTGAGGACTTATTACATTTCATTTTTATCTTAACTGATACAATAGATTGGTAGGAAGATCCAAGTGGAGACAGAACGGAAGCTGAACATAGTTCAGGGCAAGTTGTGAGAAAAAGGTCTAGGAGACTTGCATACTGGCCGTCAGTGTCGGGCACATGGGTGAGTTCATGAACAATCTGAGTGAGCTCATAAGCAATTGAGAAATCGTGACAGAACCTCCCCTCATGATTGGTCTTCTCTGAGTAGGTTAACTATTCCACATTGTGAACATTGAAGTCTCCACATACGTGAATGTTAGCTGAAGGATAAGCAGATAGGACGTGGTCAATTTTCTCAGATATGCTTTAAATATAGTAACTTCGCTGTTGTGAGGGCGATGGAGAGCAAATAAAAACGCAGCAGTGTGAGCAAGTTCAACTCGGAAGCACATATAGGGTAAGTTTGGATCTCCTCTGGAGATGTATCTACCACATAGAAAGCCTCATAGTGTAGGCACATATTCCATACCCATGGCGATCTTGGGGGTCAGATTTGGAATTTAAGTCAGAGTATGCTTTAATTACGAACTCATCTAGGGAAATAGTCTGTCCAATGCGAGTTTCGCTTAGGAATAACATGTATGTTTAGTCTCTTGTAATTGGGTTTCAACCACTGAAAGGTTAGAACGTAGACCCCTGATGTTGGAGGAGACATGGTAGTGGGGGTCTACATTGGAAGTTAGAGCTCTGGGTTTAATCGCGTAATTTTGTTGAAACTTTTCATTATGGAGTTTTAGGATTTGTGGACTAATTCGACACACTTGCTTGGAGCAGGACAGAGAAGGAAAGTAAGGAAGAAAAGGAAACGAAGAATTTTTTTTGTAGTCCATGATAAGGTAAATCCTTAACAATTACTCGCTAATATGGCATCGAGAAGCTGCGCTAACAGCTACTGCATGGTCCATAATCCATTCAGCAAATGGCAATACAGCAGCCCCACTACTTTGCACCTACTGATAGGACAGCCTACTTTTTAGTGGTTAATACAAGGTTCAGGCCCCTGATTATCAGGCGGATAACGTCAGCCCAGATAAAACGTTTACCTTCAACACACGTACTAGTGACATGGCTACAAGGATAGACAGAGAAACAGAAAATTTCCGACATCTCTGGCGACTGTTCGCGCAAAATACTGCCATCATAGAATACATCTTTTTCTTCTCCCTTTGTCAAAAAATCACTCCTTAAAATATGAGGAATGAGTGACATATAAAGAGAAGCGAGAGTAATGAGAGCTGACGATAATGCATCAACAATGCATTCTCTACTCTACATAATACATATTGTATATTATATATATTTATATAATATATTATATATGAATATACGTTTCCCTGCTATTTATATAAGCTTTGTGATTTAATTGATTCCCTTGTATTTTTTTCGTTTTATTTTAATCTTTATCCAACATTTTTTCTTTCAAATTTTTGTTATTTCCGCGATATTTTGTGCAATTCCATAGATTGTTCGTAGTATTTGGATAAATTGGGCTAATGTTTTCATCTTGCATAACGCTTCGGTCGATATAACCTCCGAATTTATTTGGCTGTGTAAGTCGACACGTTTGATATTGATAAAAGGTAACTTTATGTTTCCGAGGTTTCGTATTTACGTTCTGGTTGAAAGTAAATTTAAAATAAAATCAACAAAAAGGATCAAACAAAACACTTAAAGATATTATTTCTAAATTAATTATACCAAAAAGGTGGTAAAATTTAATTAGATATATTAAACAATTGTAAGTTCGTACAAACTTAATTTACGAAAATTACATCCCACAAGTAAACTATAAATTTTAAACCCCATATTTTTCTCATAAAGTTATCAAATTTCATATAGACATGTTTAAATATATTAATCATCTAGTATGACACAACAAACAAGAGAAAAAGGAAAAAATAAAAAGAGACTATTAAAATCTAGTTTTTTCTATCGAAATTAACATATAGTAATTTAAAACTCCAGAAAAATATATGTAAGATAAGAATATATCTAGGTTTATCTCTCTTGAATGTTTGAATTAATGAACCATTCTCTAAAGATAATGCGAAAAAAAACATCAATGAAATGATTGCCATTATTATTGTCGTTGAATTCTACTAAATTACGAATATATGTATATTAGCAGTAATTTATAATTAAACCCCCCCATATGCTGTAAAATATTATAATATCTGAAATTATTAATACAATTACTATTCTTAAATTATATTAAACTACCGGGGCTTCTGGAAATTCCACAGCGGCATTTTTCATATATAATATATTGCTGTCGAGCATTCTGTGGACGTTCAACATGAATGTAGACTCCACGATATTATTATCTTTTGTTTAAACTGTAAAAGTATTTATCTAAGTAATCTGGTTAATACTACGTTAGCCAGAATATATCTGGCTACTAAGGTTTATCTCCAATATCCTTAGGGCAGTCTGTGACATATTTCAATCGTATGATCGCCTGGCGCGAACGGAAACTCCGCGATATTGTATACTCTATTTAGATAGAACAGATGCTACCCTTGGCTCCTATTCAGAATACCAATAAGGTATATTCATCGCTTTGCTCTTTCTATGATTTTAACATTGTACAGTAAAGGAGAGATTAATTCCTGTTTCTCTTCATATGAGGTAATTCATATTGATTTTTCAATTTTTCCACGTATTACGACTTTTCGGTGTTCGTCTAGCCTTACTTATAGTGGCAAACAAGTTTGAACTTTGTGGAGTTTTCCATCTTTACATTGAATCCTTTACGTACAGATTTTGTAACGATTCTGTCAGTTGGGGGCTTAACTCGCATAAGGTCGGAGGTTACATCGAACGAAACGTTGCTCAAATAACATTCAAGAGAAGAACATTAGCTTAATTAATCGAAATAATACAAATAATCTAGGAAAGTGTACAATCCAAAAGGAAAAAAAACCCCTGAAAATGTGAAAGGGAAAGAAATTAAATATTAAAAAAGAAACTCCGGAAAAAAAATTGAAAAAAATTGAATAGTAAGACATCTTATTACTAGGGCTATGACAACAGCATATTCTTTTCCTTGTTTTGATTCTCAGGTATATATCCATTGATATCTTAGGTTTTTATGTAGAGTGATGTGACCCTCGGTTGATCAATTGTGTTTGTGTCGGGTATATACGCGAGAGTAAAATAATGAAAAGAATATGCTGTTGTCATAGCAAGGGAATAAATGTACTCATACAGATTTTCAAAATAATAAAAAACCTTATTGGATATAAATAGAAAATATTCAAATAAAAAATGGACTGAAATAACTTATTCACTTAACGACAAACAAACACTTAGAAAATAAAGAAACGAATGACTATCTAAACAATTATTCCTCATATCAACATTTCAGAATTGTAATTTCCATAGATGATCACTACTTTCAGGTGTATATTGCCATACATAGAAAGTTCTAAATTTGGAGGACCAATTAATATTCAGAACATCTTCCGTTATCTTCACATTTCTTAGTACTATGATTTATACTTGAGTCTTTGAGACATGAATTCAAATAGTTGGCCCCAGGTACCACGATGTCATCCTCAGAGTATCGCCAGGCATCCAGACACTGGTTTGATATAATTCTTTTTTCATGTATTCGTAGTCGCCTATTTTACATTCTAGTTATTGATCCATTCTCGCGTCCTTTTGTTCTTTCTAGTTCTAGCCACTAAACTCATTCTATTATTGGCTCGCATGCAGAATTGCTCCCCTGAATCTTCTTACATTATTGCGTTCTTCACTCGATGAGGCCAGCAATAAACTTCTAGAATCTGTCAGGAAATATTTCCCTGCATAACTCCATTCCCGTTCGAGTGGCATACGTCAGTATGATTAGCCGACTAAAAAGAACTAAGAGACCGCTACAGAGATTTACGAAAAGCGAACATTAAATGAACAAAATGAAACGTAAAACATTCAATCGAACTTGAAAAAATAGGTAAAGACAACAAGAAATTGAGAAAAAGAAAAACACACAAACAAAAATATACAGTCAGAATAAAAGCTCATTTGACCATTTAAAGACGTAAATAGAAAAATGCCCGTAGTTTGTAATTCTTACATATGGAAAGTACACATTTCGACATAAAATAGACCGAAAGTATAACTGGTACTTTATGCTAAGAGCAAACTATAAAACCTACTTAAACTTCGCTTTGATGTGAATCCACAAATATTCAGACGGACATTTTAAGTATAACTTAGTGGATGAACTTTTAGCTTTTAGTAATTTACTGAATGGATTAGGGTAGATTTCTTTACGTTATATTAAAGTTCATTGACGCTGACAGTATCATGAAATATATAGCACTATAATATATATATATATATATATATATATATATATATATATATATATACATACTAGTAGAAAGACGCGACGTTTCCTGGGATTGAGTAAGCATCAACGAATATTCCATACTTCTAATACGTTTATTGTCAGAGAAATCGGTGAACTTGTCAATCAAATCGAGGCTCTAATACGAAAACCCACCACGTCGCAGCGGGAGGAAGCTTACATGCATTTGCGCGGTTATTTAGTCGACAACACATTGCTAAGTATCATCCTTAAATTGTGTTCTAAACATAAGCATTCATTATCTAAAAATGTAGTGTTTATTTTATATGCTTAGTCCTTCTGCTTTTGCGGTGATAAAACTTCTCAAATACACTCGTGATGATAGCCTGTATAAATGTGTTAACTTTGATCCAAATTGGACTGCTCCTTCTTTAATCAAATATTTTCAATTTTCGATAAAAAAAAGTATCGAAGAACAGACACATAAAGTAAATTTGTGTAACATTAAAAATAATCGATCAAGTAGTTTTCGAGTACATAGGAAACGGACACACACACATACGCACACTCACATATAAAGTGACTTTTATATGTAGAGATATTTGTATACACAAAACATATATATATATATATATATATATATATATATATATATATATATATATATATCTTGCAAAAATTGTGGCATTGAGCTACACTAATAGACCCATAAAAATCAAGGCGTACTAGAATATTTAAAGGAGATATATTATCTTCTTATACTATATTGCTTGGCAAGAGATCCGCTAAAAATAAATAATGGCGTGACTACTTGGGCTAGAGCCGCTAACAAGACCCAAACAAAAAGGTAAACTATTTGGTCTTCTGTAGATAGTCTTCACATACCAGCTCAAACATTTATTGAAGTCGTCTCGTGTAAGTTGTATATGCCTTCTCTAAAGATATTGGAATGATTGGCCTGGACAAATCTATCAAGAATTAATTTAGTGTTGGGAAAAACAGCTAAATGTAAACACACAACTTTATGAAAATACGGGCATCAGATATCATAAAAAGCATGAAAAATAAAAATATCTTGGCATAGAATAAAACTATGTACATCAAAGTGCCAATATGAGATGAAAAAAAATGCCAGAATTTGAACACCGTGTAATAAAAGATGACAAACAAGGTCACAAACTAAAACACAGTAATTGTTAATAAACAACTAACCATGCCAGTGATAATATACAACTTTGGCATTATTGACTGCAAAGAAAATGACATAACTGGTAAACACAATAAAATGAAATAATATAAAAACTATGCAGAACAGTGTTCAGAAATTATTGTCTACCAAATCTATATCTTCCCAGAAGAGATAGAGACATGATTCTTTCAGAAATTGGCCATCAATATAGAGTTACTATTGTGAGTACCGATCGAAATATGAACTTTAAAAATCCAAATCTAGTAGAAAAATAAGCACCGTAAACATTTTCAATATGACTGTTTATTTATGTTTGTATAATTTCTAATATAAATGATAGACAAATACAAAACAAGCCTTTAACGGGGAAAAGACAGAAAAAACACCAACTCATACTAAGTCTTTAAACTGAAGAACATTGTAAGAAAGGGTAAATTTACGATAAAAGTAGAAAAAGATAACTAAACAAGTATTAAGGGAGGGATGTAAATTATTTAATAATTAAAAAAAAAACACAGCTCCGTCACGCGTAGAGAAACAAGAAAAAGTGTCGCCAACGTAACGCATGTAAAAGGCTGATCTTGGACACTTATTAAACAACAACTGTTCCAAGAAGCCAACAAAACTATTGGTTAGATTTGGTTCAATGGGGGAAGGCCATCGATATACCGTCAACCTGACAATACATAACGTTGTTGAAACTGAAGGAAACGGATTTGGTAGCAAGTTCCATAAGTTCAACAAACACTGCCTCAGAAAGAGGGAAGGGCCGGGGTCTCTATACAGAATCAGTCTACTTTCGGAGGTTCCCAACTAGTGGAATCGACTATTGGACAACCTTTGTAGATAAAAAATAATGTGGTTCTACATTCTCTCCGGAGTGTTTTTCTGTTTTGCCATTAGTTTTAGCCCCCCCCACACTTTGTGCAAGAAAGAGAAAAGTTCAGTTACAGGTGGAACGATTTGGGGGGACACATTCCATTAAAGTTTTGTTTTTTATCGTTCCTATCCCTTTAGCATACTAGTATTAGTATTTCTCCTAAAAAAAGTTTTTCCTTCTTTCAGACATATATCCTCGAAACAGTGGTCTTACGAAAAGCGCTTCGGGTTTATTATATCTTGTGATTCTTTAAATCGACATTTATTTTACTCAATTGTATTTAATATATATATATATATATATATATATATATATATATATATATATAAATATAAATCTATATATATAAAAATGTAAAGTTGGTTCGTTCTAAACGAATAAAACCATATTTCTACGTTATCAATTTATTTGAAATTTTCAGACAACCCATTTTTAGAGTCGAGGTATGTTTCTATGTTATTAAAATAAATTTACCTCGCGAATTATTAAAATTAAAATATTAAATAAAATAAATATATTTTTGTAACTGTCACTGCGAATCTGTTCTGTTGATAAAACTGAACTTCCGGTTCGATACATTTCACAGCCACGAATTGACGAAAGATTTCATTTTCTGTTTACTCGATAAGTAAAAAAAAAAAAAAAACATAATTAATTTGTTTATCTTCCAAATTTTTTTAATTTACACATTTTTTCTTTATTATATAAGGCCAAAAAAAGTTTGTCGCTTGCTTTTTGAGTTTTTTTTTTGTTTTTCGATATAAGATTCGTTGGTAAAGTAAAGTTTTTTTTTGTCCGCGCTATTTTTTAAATCGTATTTCCAGGTTTAATTAGTTTTATATGTTTTTTTATTCAATTGTAAGGTTAAAATACACCCTCCCCTCCCCATGTTAAGAATGGCTTTTTAAATAATAAGTTTATTATTTCAACACGGATCACTCTCTGCATGAGTATTGTACTTTCACCTAACAATTTAATAAACAAAACATGGTACTTATGCAGAGAAGGTACCGTGCTGAAATAACGCTATTAAGAAAGCCATTCTTAACATGGGAAAGGGAGAATGTTCTGTAACTATTTTATATTTTCACCTAACAGTTTAATAAACAAAAGATAGTACTTATGCAGAGAAGGTACCGTGCTGAAATAATACCGTTATTTAGAAAGCTATTCTTAACATGGGGAGGGAGTTTTGCATCTATTCTAAAATATGAATGTTTTTCGTGCACTTATTGATCCGTGCTGAAATAATAACGTTATTATTTAAAAAGCCATTCTTAACATGGGGAGAAGAGGGTGTTTTGTAACTATTCTGGACTTTCACCTAACAATTTAATAAACAAAAATTAAACTTAAGCAGACAAGGAACAGTACAGAAGCATTAACATTATTTAGAATACAATTGAATAAAAAAATACTTTAATTAAACTTGGAAATACGATTTAAAAAATAGTAAGGATCGGTAAGTGCATTAGCCCCATAAATTTGTCTAATTCTTAATTTCTTATGTTATTGGGAAACAAAAAAAAGGTAACTATGAGGAATTACTCCATCCTCGAAAATTGCTTTAAAATTAACACTCCTATAGGTTTTCGGGGTTGCTGAAAACGAAAATAACCTTTATAATTAAGGCAAACGAGTAGTTTCCAAGATATGAAGAAATGTTAGTTTAAAAAAGTGACGAATCACTTTTCCATAATAATCTAACGTAAAATGATCACCCAGTTTGTGGCCACGATATTTGGGGTGGGGGCTTTCTTTCTACCCTTGGAAAATCCTTTAAAATTACCTGCTTAAATTGGTTGGAGAGGTGGGGGGTCGGCCGCAACCCCCCACCCCCACCCACACAGAAATATGCCCCTCTCTCAGGTGGCCAGAAAGTGGGTGCTCATTCTAAGTTAAATTTACATTGAAAAGTGATCAAACACTTTTCGAAAAAGTAATTGCTTCATATCATGAAAACTTTCTTTTTGCGACGGAAACGGTTTGCAGATTCGTTTTTAGTACACTGAAATCCACAATAAAATATTTCGTTATATACGAACATGAGACGGGCCTTAAAGTAAAATAATACCGGATTTTTGGGGCAGATTTGCCATTTAGTTGTATAATATCCTCAAACCAGGTAATCACTAAAAGGGACTCTTAAAAGTCGTTACCTGTATCGATCCAAATTTAAAACCACTGATTATATGTCAGCCTACATCACAGTAACATATATTGAGTGAGTTCCTAACAGTATTTTGTATAGTTTTTTAGTTTAAACTCATTTTCCCAAAATATTCCCCAAACTTAACGTGTTCGATACAGTCTGCCGCCATTTGTATTTTTCAAATATACCCATAAACACTGCATGTTTTTGAACTGATTAAACATTATACATTACATAAAAACACTACAATCTTATCCAGTTAGGTAGAACATTTACTTTTCTTGCATTTGATAACATTTATTTGTTATATATTCATTTTTTGACAACTTCTTTGTATCTGTTAATACAAACCCCTTTTCATTTAATGTAACGTTTAGTCAGCTTGAAAAACAGTGTTTATCGGTGTATTTGAAAGATACAAATGGTGGCGGACACTGTTGATTATGTTTAGTTTGAGAAAGTAAGTTAAAACTAAAAAACTATACAAAATACTGTCACAAACCCACCGATTATGTCAGCCTATGTCATGGTAACATATTCGGTGGGTTTTTGACACTGTATTGTATAGTTTTTAGTTTTCAACTTAATTTCCCAAACTTAACGTATTCAGCAGTCTGCAACCATTTCTGTTTTTCCAGCCGATTAAACATTTTACCTTACATAAAAACACTAAGCAATTATCCAGTTAGGTAGAAATGTAACTTACCTTACCTTTGCTTTCATTTGTTTTTGGACAACTTTTTCGAATCTGTGTATAGTAAGCGCCCCCATCACTCAAATATTAATTACTAACTCATATTTTTGTATACAGAAAAAATAAATAAATACGCGTTTCAACGTTAGTTTTATCCACTGATTGTTGGTCGAGCCCAAGCAATGATTGACGGTAATCCTGAGGATCAGGATCCAATTCTGCAAGAGTATCATTTTTTTCATTTTTTTTTTTTTAGAGTGGATTGCTGTACTAAGAATAAAGGACACATGCATTTTCTCTTTTTATTAGAATTTTCCATTACACCAAATTTAGCCGCAGCAACGCGTGGCAGGGTACAGCTAGTATATATATATATATATATATATATATATATATATATATATATATATATATATATATATATATATATATATATAGTGATTGTCCCTTCTTGACAGAAGATTATCTTTTCCTTTCCTTATTGTTAATTCTTCTTCTTCTTCTTCTTCTTCTTCTTCTTATTATTATTATTATTAATATTATTATTATTATTTATATATTGTTCATTTAAAAATTAATATATATATATATATATATATATATATATATATATACAAGCATATAGAGTTATGATAGAAAGCAGTTTTTATCTTCTGCGGGAACTTTAAGATCAGCCTGGCTTTTACACGGTTTGCTGCAGGGATATAAAAGCCAAGTACGTCCAAGGATGGAATACTGTTGCCAGGAGCTGCTAAAAACAGCCTATCTTGCCTTGACAGAGTACAAAATAGACTTCGTGGCTTAGTGGGGGATGCCCTTTTCTTTACCCTGCAACCTCTCTCCCACAGAAGAGACATTGCGAACCTATCCTTGTTTTATCGTTATTTCCATGGCAGGTGCTCGTCTGAACTCCAACCTCTGGTCCCCCCTCGCCAATCTTTCACGAAAAACACCCGTCAGCTGAATCCACTGTGAAAAATTTCCCCCACTCTATATCTGTGCCTTAATCAAAACGCGGATTCCATGAACAAAGCTTCTTTCTTAGAACTGCACGCCTGTGGAAGTCTGTTCCTTCTGCCTGATTCCCACCGGACTACAACTCGGATGTCTTCAAGTCCAATATTAACAAATTCCTTATGAACCGCCCCCTTACGTAAACACTTCATCAAATCTCCACACTAACGTAATGTACTTGCAATAACCCTTATCCCTGAGTGGCTTCCGGGCCTTGATAAGTGGTGATCTCTGTGTAAAAAAAAATACACTTTTGCTCAGGTGGAGTGACGCATCCTGGTACTGTCTTACAGTATACATTCATGTGACGCTTTTGTCTCTCGTGTTATTTGTAGACCATAGAACAAATAAGACTTCGGTACTCCTCAGATTTTACCCTGTTTAAATTAAAGTAATGTTTATGTGATTGACTATGACCTGCTAAACCGGCTTAAGATAAAGTTATCTTACCGCATACATCACAAACATAATTTAACTCAAAAGCTTCTAATATATCTGAAAGGTTTTCTTTTCTGATATTATATTTAATTTTTCCATAGTCGTCTTTTTCTTTCTCAAAATTATCACAACCATGGTAAAACATAGAGTGCCACTATTCACGATCACTAGAAGCACCCTTCCAGCTAGACACGTTAATATTGGGAGCTTTCAGATTACACGTAATGTTATCCTTAACACGTTTCTATGGTTTGTGTCGTGGACACTTTCCTGGTGTCATTTCGTCTTAAAATAGAGGCTTGTGTAATTTCTTATCATCCATCCTTGTTACATGTCCAGCCCACTTTATCTGGTTATGTATAAATTTTTAAATGTGTAGTACATCAGCTTGCATGACGATGTTCGCATTAGGAGTAAAAATCTCCCCTTTATGCTTAAGATGTGTCTCAAATGTTTCTGGTGTGCTTCCTCTATGCCATTTATGTTTGTGTCTACCATAAGTCTCCTAGGCTCCAGAAGAATAGAATAAAGATGGTATTATACAAGATTGATAGACACTAATCTTTGTACGAATGGCTATAACTCTGTCAGACAATACTGATCCTCATAAACTACCAAAACCTTTAGTAGCATGCTGTATCCTGGGCTCTGTCTCTGACAAAGGTACTACTTAAATACACAAAGGTGTCAACCACAAAAAGCCTCCAGTTGTTGGCAAAAATATTTGATTCCAGATACAAGCTTACATATGGAGGTATGAACAAGATCTTAGTCTTTTTAAGCTAATGGTGAGTCCAAAAATGTACAGGCCTGTGGAAACCGGTCTATGATACCACACATATCTTCCTTACTATGGGCCACAAGATCAGTGTCATCTGGATAATTCATGAATCAGGTGATGAAAGACCCTTTAAAAAGCATGAATTCGACGAAACTCAAAGATCTTACCCGTGGTTTTGAAACGGAAGTCAAACCCCCAAAAACAATTTCAGAGGCATAAAAAAGCATAGAAAAAGTGTAGGTGTTCGTATATCACCCTGCTTTACACCATTGTCAACTGAGATAGGTTCAGGTAGGCATCCATTGAAATTTAGGCGAGCTTTCATATTAGTGTGAAGTTCTTTGAGTAACCGTAGAAATTAAGGTGAACATCATAACTTTCATAGGATTGTCCGTAGGGCACTTCTATTCACCGTATCAAACCGCTTGGCCAGATCAACAAAAACCTAATAATGCGAAACACGATGTTCAGTAAATTTCCAGCATCTTGCCAAGCCGAAATGATCATGGCGACTGATTTGCAGAAGCCAAGAACATCTACGCTAATATAAAAGAGTGTATTTTTAGAACACTTACAGGATCCAACGAAAAGAGTAGAATTATTTACAAATTTTCACGTACACTGGATCACCTAGTTTGGATAAATCATCAAGGTTTATATATATATATATATATATATATATATATAATATTTATATATATTATATTTATATATATTATATTATATATATATATATATATATATATATATATATATATATATATATACATAATATAAAGCTGAATGTGTGTGTGTGTGTGTGTGTGTGTCTGGTCAGGAATAGGCACCTATATGGTTGACTATTTTAAAAAGCTGATTACATATAATGATAGATGTATCGAGACACAGGAATGGGTATGTTTGATATGGCAGAACAGGGTTTCATTAAAATTGTGGTGTCTGCTTTCGCGCCTGGTCCACAAAGTATGGAAATAAAAAATGTAAAAATTAAAAAAAAACGTTTCCAAGTGTTTTTGATATAGATGTACATAAGGATACTTTGATAAGTATGTTTTAACTTAAATAGGGATGGTATAATAAAATTGTGGGGTCTGCGTTCGCGCCTGGCCTCCATAGAATGCAAATGGGCACAAACTTTAATAAAGACTTTTCATATCTATCTATGTAAGTATACTTTTATAATTATGTTTCAGCTTGAAGACATATGGTATAATAAAATTATGGGATGCTCGTTATCAAGTTTACAAGTTTTTTTAATATTGCTCCACATAATATTGTGATAAGTGTTTCAGTGTGAACAGGTATGGTATAATAAATGATGGGGTTTATCTATTTTATTTTTTACTTTCATCATATTTTGCTTTGGTTTTGATACCCCCCAATTCGAAGCTTCCTTTTCATAACCTATCATACTTTCATAAATCAGAGTCCATTTTCTGTAGGCTGTTTTTGAACAAAGTCAACGACGGGTACTTTTGCGTGTATATATATATATATATATACATATATATATATATATATATATATATATATATATATATATATAGTCTAAGGTTCGATTTTTAGTAACAGTCAAGCTGCGCCGATGAGAGGTAGCACCTCTAAACATACATGTGCGGAGATTACCGTTTTATAAGTAAAATAAAGATAATAAATAAATAAATAATTATATGTATGTGTATATATTTATACATATATACATATATGTGTCAATATATTATATAAATGGTATAGTGTAAATAAACAGTTTCGATATTCTGTGTATGAATACTGCTGAATACTGAATACTGCTGAATATTTAAAGTAATGATAATGTATAAGTGTAACTATTGTATCTAGGTGAACACATACATTTCAGAGTATAAAGTTTAGTAAAAATTCTACGCATTCGACAAATCAAATAAGATCATACTATAGATGAAATGAGACAAGAATATTGCGACACATTTAATGTGCCTAGAAATGCATCTGTTTATGTGAGAGTCATTTAATAAAAGAGACAACCATTAATCATACATTTTGAAAGCTATTACCATTAATAACGAAACTATTTTGTGATAAATATGTCTATTTGTACGAGTTATGCGAGTTTTATGAGTTATTTCGTGTTTTTGACGTGTGCTTGAAAAATCACTTAGAAACATTCCAGTCATTAGATTTAATAGCGTGATGACACACTTTGAATGTAACATAATTTTACATGGCATTTTTTCAAAGTCCTAATTTTTAAAACAGTTTATTCAATAACATCCAACTAACTTTGTGTGTGATACAACAAAGAGGGAAATCCGTATGTAATATACGCATGTATTGTATTTATTTTATCACAATACACACACACATGCATGCACATATATATATATATATATATATATATATATATATATATATATATATAGTAAGTTAGAAAATATATACGGCGATTAAGCTACACTGAATATTCCGCGTTTCATCCACTCTAGGACTCTTCAGGCTAATGCGAGGAATATTCAATGTAGCTTAATCGCCATATATATTTTATAACTTAGTAAGTAGCTCTACCTACGTATTGAGCACTTTTGAAGTAAATACTTAAAGTTTACGCATAAATTTATACTTTCGTATATTAATTTTATGTAAATAAATAAAGTAGTTATATATATATACATACATATATATATATATATATATACTACTCGTGACCCGTTGGGTCAGTATGTTATATTAGCTATGGAATTCATGTAGGAGCGTAACACTTGTTACGTAAAGAAAATAGTTTTTTGTGACATAACAGAAACATTTCCATGAAAGTATATTAAAATGAGAAAAGAATATAGATAGATTTCTATGAGTTTTTCTGTTTATAATTGTTTAATCTTGAAAAAAAACTTACAACCATTGAATTATGTGGTTTGCCATACTTATAGGTAAATGTGCACTAAACAGATAGCATAATACTTTAAGTTAAATTCAAATTTTGAAATATCTATTAATTTAAACGTGGGAAATTTTTTTTTAAAAATTGGGTCGCTGAAAACGTACACAGTAAAACAATACATTGTAAAATAGTAGATTTATTTGAAAGAAAATTGCGTTAAAATAACTTAAACGTAATACGGAAATGAACGATGTAAAAAATGCAGAAAGTATTAACAATTGTTTATTTGGATAATTTAAAACGTAAAAATAAAATAAATTAGGCCACTGAAAACGTACACTGTAAAAAAAAACGTTGTCAACAGGTCAAAGTTGATTTATTTGTGAGAAAATTGCGACAGTATAGTTGTAATATAGAATAGTTGACAAAACATCCCCTAAGGGGTCAGTATATTATATTAGCTATGGAATTAATGTATGAGCATGGCACTTGAAAGAAAATAGTTTTTTTGTGACATAACAGAAACATTTCTATGAAAGTATATTAAAATGAAAAAAAATATAGATAGATTTCTATGAGTTATTCTGTTTAGAGTAGTAGTAAGGAAAATACATGCCAACCAGTAGTAGTAATAGTAGGATAAGGAAGAGCAGGCGTAGTAGTAGTAGTAGTAAGAGTGGAAGATGAGGCGTAGTAGTAGTTGTAAAGAGGAGAAGTAATAGTAGTAGCAAGAAGAGGAGGCATAGTAGTAGTAGGTGAAGTAGGGGGATATTGCGCAAGCAAACAAGCAAACAACCAAGAACGACAGAGTTTTAGTATTATATATATATATATATATATATATATATATATATATACATACATATATATATATATATATATATATATATATATATATATATATATATATATAGTAGCAGGGCGCCCGGTATTACCCAGTCGTAAAATGCGCTTAAATATGATATTTTGATTAATGCAAACTTCGTATTTATTATTATCCTAGCAGTTCAGCCTGGCTTTGTTCGAGCCTATGTATTGTTCATAACATTATGTGCATATGTATGCATATTTTCGCCCCAAAACTGATTAAAAAGCTTGCTGCATGTCTGAATACCCTTTACGTAAAATTTCAAATGTGTAGACCCAAAATTGCTTGCAGTTTGTTAGAGACCTCAAAGGTCAAATCTTTTGAACTTTTACCTCTTTGAAGCAAAATCTCTGTCAGGCGGGAATTACTCGAATGATTCATGCTTGTGAGGTGCAGAAACTTGCCTTTTTCGATGAGGTAAAAAGAATTACAATTTTTCTGCCAAAAGTGTGCTGAAATGAAGCCTCGGTTTTATAAACACTGAACTAACGTTTTAATAAAAGCAACACAACTATTCGAAAGAATAAATCTTGATTTTAAAGGACCGCTACCAAGCAAAACAAGGAAACTATGTATATTAACTGTTGTCGACGAATGCTCACTGTCTCCGTTTGCCTTCCCTTGCTCAGACGTATCGGCTACTTCAATTATACAATGCCTCTGTTCATTATTCGCTGTCTTTGGAGTTCCTGCCTATATACATTCAGACCGAGGGGCTTCTTTCATTTCAGAGCAAGTTTGACAATTTCTACAGGAACGAGAAGTAGCTATAACCCGGACAACTCTATACAACACTAAGGGTAACGGCAATTGCGAAAGATATAACGGCGTTATTTGGAAGAAAGTTCAATTGGCTGCATCAAATAACGGATGATAATTGGGAAAATCTCCTTCTTGTGTCATTATACGCCATAGTATCCCTATTATGTACCGCCACGAATGCCACCCCACACGAAAGGTTTTTACCTTTTCAGCGACGAAGTTCGGCGGAAGTATCGCTTCCATCTTAGGTTTCACGATACTGTGTTTCTGAGACGACAAGAACGACCCCTTGGTGGACGAGGTAGAGCTCATAGAGGTGAACGCCCAGTACGCTCTAGTACGACATGCGGAGGTAGAAAGTCTAATGTGTCTCTCATAGACCTAGCACCTGCCGGAGACGTACCAGGACCGCGGACTATCCCTGGGGACAGACCAATTTCCCCTTACACTGAAACCCCTCCGGAATATCAAGCAACTAAAATTGCTCCTGACACGTCGTTTCATGACACTGTCTCCGTTGAGGCTCTGTCAGACACTTCGGATAAGCCAACACCTGGATTCCTAACATATGAAGGACTAGCACCGAAAAAAAATATGTGTTCATCCAGAAACTGACCCCGAAGAGGAACAGCTTGCTCCTCTTAGAAGGAAACATTTCAGAGCGAGGTATTTTAGAGCCTTTCTGTTTGAGTACTTCGACCCCGAATAACGGACTGTCGAGGCGACCAATGCAAGCTCGTAAGGAGTCTTGACATTTAAGGGACTTTCTTCCCTATGAGTGAGAAAATTGGTGGGAGAGAATATTGTAAATATTGGTTTATCTTGTATTTAAAAATAAAATATAAAATCCGGGCATTTCCGCTGTCATGTAGACGAGTCGTAGAATTCTTAATTGAATAAACGATTACTAGATGGAATGTCTCCTCCTGTTTTCATTATATATATATATATATATATATATATATATATATATATATATATATATATATATATATGAATGCCTACTTATGCATCTATGTATTTATAAATACGAAAAACTACTTTTTTTTTTACATAGGCAACACCACATTATCAAGGCCCAGAGGCCACTCAAGGATAAGGGTTAAAGAGTGTACAGTAGAAATTGGTCAATATAGTAATAATTAGTAATGAAAATTTGGTAAATTTGATAACTTATATGGAACGGCTCATCAAGAACTTATTAACTTTAGACTTGAACACAACCATATTGTAGTCAGCCGGAAAGCAGGAAAACGGAAGACAATTCCACAGGCGTGCAGTTCTAAGAAAGAAGCTTTGTTCATGGAATCTACGTTTAGGTTTAGGTACAGATAAAGAGTGGGGGAAATTATTGATAGTGTTTACAGCTAGACGAGTGTTTCTTGTGAAAGTTTTGCGAGGGGGGACCATAGATTGAACGCTTTTACTTATAGTATTTTCCCTTCCTAGCTTTCAAGTAACATTAATGTCGCACAGGATCTATTTTGTAATGTGGCTAATCTAGCTCGCACGAGAAAGGATGTAAATAACGAATGCAAAGGTCTACGTTTATTATTACTAAATTATGATCTCTGTCGGTGGAGCATTAGAATACGGCAACTGTCCTTCTTCAGAGAGTAAAAGTTTCTCAACGGGTCCACCTAATGATTGTAGTGGCGATTTGTAATGCGGAAGGATGGGACCCTCGTGGTTGAGCAGATCATATTCAATACACTATAAGGGCATATGCTGCAACACACCACTGGGCTTTGCTTGGGCTAAACGGGTGGTGTGATAGGACCGATCCAATCACTTTATTTGTCTAGCACTAAATCAGACAAACATAAGAAAATATGCTCACACTCCCCACATTAGAAAATAAAATGTCTGAGAAACCGATAGTTTTCATAAAAACAAGACCTGGAGTAATGGAATAAATATAACAATATTTCTCCGGCATCTCTGTTGTGTTAGGGCGAATGAGTATCCTCCCTTCCCCCGAACACTTTTCATATAATGTTCCGAGGCAAATGGGGAGCAGAAGAGATAAAAAAAGAGATAAAAAAAATGATAAAATACAGACGGTTTCTAGCATTTATCAACCTAACAGCATTTCGCAAACACAAAACCACATCTGACCACTTGATTCCACTGGAGATATCTATAATGGAAGTATTCATACAAAAATAAAACATCTAGTAGCCTTATTCTTCGACAATGAAAAGACATATGACCCATTGTGGAAACACGAAATTAGAAAAGTCTGAAAGAATTAGGATTGAAACAAAGAATTACAATATTCATCTAACATTTTAGTGTAAGTATAGGAATACTATTTTCCGACATTCTAGAAAAAGAGAACGGAGTGCCACAAGGAAATATCCTTTACATAAAAGTGGTTCACATAAAATAAATAAGATGTTCAAAATCTAACTGTGACGAGCACGCAAGATTTCATTTCTAGGAATATCAAATTTTCATAAAGACTCCAGCCGGAAGAGATAAAAGAATAGGAAAGAAAAAAAGAAGACATAAACGAAGAGAGAGATAGAGAGAGAGAAAGAGAGAGAGAGAGACAGAGAGAGAGAGAGAGAGGCGGGGGATATTAAGATAAGAAAGAAATAAGAAAAAAGGAAAGCATATATATGTATGAATTACTGAAGAAAAATGTCGGATGAATTTTAATATTTTATGCAATAAATAATCCCCAAGGAAATTCAGTGATATTTAAAATTTGAAATGCCACAGATGCGTAAATATACGCACACACACACACATCCACACACACACACGCACACACACAAATATATACCAACACACACATATATGTATTTGTATTCATCGATATACAGTACTGTTAGGTTGTATCACAACTCATCAGTGCCGCTAGATTAGGACCACTCCCAAGCCTAGGATCGAATCTAACACCACCGCGTTGACAGTCCGCAGTCTTACCTATCGAGCCACGGGAGTGGTGCTTGCAAAAAAAAAAAAAAAAAAAAAAAAAAAATCGACAAAGGTCTATCTTAAACAAACTTTCTTCCACTATTTTTATAGTGTTCAAACCGCTTATTTACAAACAAACAGCGAGCCTCACATTTTTTCAGCCAATTAAGTAGCGGGTGAGATTTTTCATGACAGTGCTCTACTTAAACATGGGGGTTTAAAATACATTTGTAGTAATCGACATACATTATTGTTTCGTTGTATCTCAACTCATCAGTGCCGCCAGGCTAGCACTTCTCTCAAGCCTAGGATTGAACTTAGAACTATCGCGTTGACAGTCGGCAGTTCTACCGATCAACCCACAGGAAGGGTGCCCACAAATAACCTCGACACTGTCTATTTTAAACAAACATTCGTCCACCACTTTTTAGTGCTCAGACTGCTCATTTACAAACCAACAGAGAGCCTCACATTTTTGAGCCAATTAAGTGAGGATAAAAATTAATAATTATAAATAATGAATCATTTTTAAAAGTGAAAACAAACAAAATTAAACTGAGTGTACGATCGTTTCGGAAACGATATTAATTTTTATTAATATTGAAAAATAATATTGACAATATTTTAAAATGAATTTTTAAAATATTGTCGCCTCATCCACATAAACAATCCAGTTATCTCCCTTGCATCTTAAAGGTAATATCCCAATTAATATCGATAAATCAGACGTTAGTTATTTTTAAATGCAGTAAAAAATTTATTTATCCAGCGTTTTAATTAAAAAAAAAACAGTAAATACTTTCAATCATTTGTGCCCAGAAAACAAGGAGAACAACATGATTATATATATAGTGGCAAACTTAAAAACAATTATTTACATGCCGTTAACGATAAAGTTATAAAAAATTCTCTATAAATATAATTTCCTTTCTAAGTATAAGCCTCTTTCTTCAAAATTTATCTTTCCAATTTTTCATATTACATAATATTCATCCTATTTATAGATTCTTTTCATTATCAATATACATTTTTCAGATTCCTCCACCTTACTTACTACAAAAATGCAAGTTTATTTTGGTGTCTAACCTTATCCCTATTTTATTTATGCTGATGAGGAGACAACAGTATAAAACATGCATTGCCAATTCTTGTCAATATTATTCATTTATGAGCATCGTTTCCGAAATGATCGTAAACTCAATTTGATTTTTTGTTTCTCCTTTTAAAACTGATTCATAATTTTCAATTATTAATCTTTATACTAAATAGTAATATAGATGTAGGATAAATATACCTATTGAGCTTATTATATACCCGCAGTACACTGTTCTTCTAAAGTATTAATAAATTAAATTAAACTTTGCTCTTATAGACTTCCGGTCTGATTCCCTCCCTCCCCCCCCCTCTCTCTCTCTCTCTCTCTCTCTCTCTCTATATATATATATATATATATATATAGTCATCCACATACAGTGCTGTTTCACAGCTCATCGGTGCGGCTAGACAGTCAACTACCTCAAGCCAGGATCGAAACCCGACCACCCATATATGTGTGATGTGTGTGTGTTACATATCCTAGGCCTATTGTAACGTGTTAACCTTAAATCAAGTATTACCACACTTTCAAACGACGTATATTGGAATAAAATTATGAGAGTTCATATGTGTCATTTTTATTCTTGGGACTACTGTTCTTATCTTGAGAGTTGTATTGATAACGTTTCGATTGATGTTACGCCCGGACTTCTTCAGATTTATTTTGTCATACTCAGTAAAGTGCACGGAATTTCGAACGGACATATTCTGTAATCCAGGGGAGTAGCATGTTCTCATCCCGTCAGTCAATACTGAGGAGTAGACGTAATCGGCAACTGTATTTTGAGTGGCGTCCGCACTAAGAAGTGTATAACTTACAACAAATCAAATGAAGTACTTTATCCACTACGTCACTGGTTCCGTCCGAAATTCGGTAAAAATATGTTCGTGTTTGACAGAAAGATTGCCGAGTTTAAGAACTACACCTTGAGGCAAGTCGGAGGTTACGTCGATCGAAATGTTGAGAAAATATTCCTCAAGATGGGACCAGTAGTCCGAAGAATCCTAATAATACAAATAAACAACATTCATCTACACATTCATAAACAAAAGAGTTCAATAGTTTTAAAATGTCATGGGCAGTAACACAGAATATAATGGTAAACACTGAAGCAAAGAATAACATAAACAATTAACATGCTGGATGTGTTATAGAATTCAGAAGTCAGACTCGACGAACGCATGAAATGTAGCTCTAAATCAGTCATTAGCTCTTTCTACTCCCTCTTATTTTTTTCGTTCTCTCTTCTTCTTCCCATTTCCTGTATCTTGCAGCTAAAGTATTGTAAATATATACATATATAAGATATAGATGTATTCGTGGTTATGCAATTTATAAGCTAAGGATTTGACAATGGAAAGCTAATCTCATACAGAATTGTGAACAGACATTTATATTCCAACAAGGCAGAAATAACAAGGGCCAGCATAGGACATAAACAACTGGCCAGTGATTATTGGTAGTAACTGAATTAATGAATACTTAGAATAGTGTAAGTAGTTGTTATGAATAATGAAATGCAAGGTGGCAACTGAGAGTTAGTTTGCACATAGAGTAAAGATGAATAAAGCCACTAAGTCTAACACGGAGAATAAATTTTCAATAAGACATGCAACGCATTAGGGCTAAGCTGTAAATGGAATATCTCCAGCAAGTTGTATATGTGTCGAAAATGGAATTCTTTTCACAACCGTATTCATTAGAGTACCCATGCATAGCCGATAAATCGAAATCGATGCATCACTTGCCTTTCAAAGAGAGAGAAAGAGTAGGTAGTAGGAAGAAAAGAACATAGAAAAATAAAGAGAGAAGAAATAAACGGGTAAGAAAGAGAAAGCACACACACATATGCATCCCCCCTCTCTCTCTCTCTCTCTCTCTCTCTCTATATATATATATATATATATATATATATATAAAGAACGAGATAAACAGAGATAATCAGAGGAAGAGAGGAAATAAGAACTACGAAATAAGAACACTTCAAAAGGAATCATTCATAAGTCATTTTATTTATGCGTTTTCTAATTTGTTTATTCATCGATAGCTGTGCGTTGTCAGCTTATAGTTATCGATTTTTCTATTGGTCGGTGCCAAATGAAAGCGTGGTCATTTAGATAAATAAGGAGACAGCACATTCTGGAATGACACAACAAATTCTTTCGCCCTCTTCCGTCGCAGTAGTTGCGGTTCAAAGCCAGGAAAAACCAAGAATTCCAATATGAATTTTATGACACATAATTCAGATGCGTTGGAGAACATGAGGTTACACATCCTCTCGCTCTCTTCCTCTGCGTTTCCATCAATATATGCTTATTGCTATATGACTATTACTTCACACTATGGCAGTCGTTATTTATTCATCATAATGCGAGCGATTTATTTCGAGGCTTCGATGGCTGTTTAATACGAAATTAAACAAAGTGTATTACATGTTTTGAACGACGCTTCTGCTTTCCTGTCTTTTTGCAGTGAGGGAAGAATCTTTCTCAATTAACGCAATTTTATAATTTTACTCCAATTTTAAATGTGTCTTTTCGAGACCTTGTGTTTAACTTTACTTCTGTTTGGGAAGAAACAACACGGCCCATTATAAATAGTCTTTTCGAGACCTTGTGTTTAACTTCACTTCTGTTTGGGAAGAAACAACACGGCCCATTTTAAATAGAATATTTGTATTACTTTTCTATCTATGAATTTTATACTTCAATCCTTTTATAAATAAAACTATGAAAACAGAACTGTGCAAATAATTTTGTTTGATGCAAATTAAAATTTCAGGGATTATTTAATGCAAAAATATATTGCTTAATGCAAATAGCAAACCCCACTTTCCCGAATGGTTTACTTTTACTTGCGCAACTGCCATTGCTCAAAGGCAGCATGCATACCGCAGTTTTAACCGACATAAGGCTTGTTCAAACAGACAGAAGTAAATAGAAGCTAGAAGTAACGTTAAGAAAGAAATAGCGACGGCTAAGAGAGAATTTACTGAAACCACTATAAAACGCATCGAAGCACAAAAATTAGGAATTTGTGACTTCTGGAAAATCTACAACAGTGTAGTAAATAATGGGCAATCAACAATTCCCCCAAACCACACAAACTCCACACTGGACCCTTCCAATCACCCCCTGCCTGACTTTCCTTTGTGGAGAGACGCCACGCTAGACGATCTAAAAATCACCCCTGCTCAGGTGCATGTATCATAAAAAAACCTTGACACTTCAAAAGCATGTGGACACGATCTCATCCCAGCTGTGCTAACAAAAAAGTGCTCAGCCGAAGTAGCTCCAGTTATCTCCAAACTCTACAACAGATGCCTTAATGAATCTTGCTTTCCGGGCTGTTGGAAAACTGCTTCTGTGGTACCAGTATTCAAGAATTCTGGGGAAAGAACTGACCCATCAAATTATCGCCCCATTAGCCTCCTCCCACTTTTTGCTAAAATATTTGAGACCATAATTAACCATGCTCTAGTCCGGCACCTTACAGATGCTAAACTTCTGACTGACAAACAATATGGATTTAGACAAGCCCGTTTCACAGCAGACATCCTCACTGTAATCTCTGAGCGTATATACGATTCACTGGACAAAGCGGGGGAGGGCAGAGCGGTAGCTCTAGATATATCTAAGGCTTTTGACAGGGTATGGCATGAGGGTCTCCTCAGGAAGATTAGATCATACGGTATCACTGGTAGAATACTTAACATAATTAAATCCTTCTTAGATAAGAGAAAATGCCAGGTTGTCCTCGACGGTCGTATATCTAAACAGTATGATATAAATGCGGAAGTGCCTCAGGTGTCTATCCTTGGACCTCTATTGTTCACAATATTTATTAATGATCTCCCCGATAAAATTGCCTCTGAGATGGGTATATATGCTGATGACACCACACTCTATAACAGGCATGACAGGAAAACAAATGAACACATATCTAAAGAAATGGCAAAAACACTAGAGGATGACCTCCAATCTGTAGTGGAATGGGGACAAAAACGGATGGTCACATTCAATGCTGCCAAGACTAAACTGGTTTCCTTCAATAATTACAAGAAACCTTCTCTGCCACCAATAGCAATGACCAGTGACTCTTTATCTGAGAGTACATCTTTCAAACTGTTTGGCCTAACGTTCGCAAGAAACATGAGTTGGAACAATTACATTGCAAGCAATGCCAGGACCGCTGCGAAGAAGGTAGACTCTCTCTAACGTGCTAGAAAACTATTAACACCCGAAAGTATCCTGTACCTCTATAAGGTCACCATTCGACCATGTATGGAGTATTGCTGTCACATTTGGACCGGTGCATCTGCTACTAGTCTCTCGCTCCTAGACAAGGTTCAAGAAAGTCGCCAATCTGATAGGCCCTAAACTGTCATCTAAGCTTCAGCCTCTGTCCCATCGACGAAATATTGCGTCCCTCTGCCTGTTCTACAAGTTTTTTAATGGTGAATGCTCTAGCTAACTGCAGACACTTGTTCCCCCACGACGTAGACACCCTCGACAAACCCGACAGACAGCTAAATCCCACCCCCACACTGTAGAGATCCCTAGATGCAAAAGATCTTTCTACTCCAGTATTTCTTCCCCAGAACCACTAGACTCTTGAATTCTATTTCAAGTCCCTGCTTCCCCAACTGTACTGACATGCAGAAGTTCAAGTGTAACGTGAACCGACATCTTGCTGACCAAATCCCAACATAGTACCCCAGTAGTTGTTGCCCCTGATATTAGCCCCCTACACAAAAGTGGCGATGTGCCTTGTTTGGGGTGAAAAAATGATGCTTGCAGGATACAGAATAATCACGTTGAAGCATAGATTCTCGTTAGATGACGGAAGTTTACAACGATTAACCTGATTGGTACCTGACGGGTAATCGTTTAAGAATATGTAAAAAGACCTGAACCTCTCCCTGCAAGAAGTAAAATACTAACAGCGTAATCTCCTTTTACAGAGAATACAAGTGACTAGGGATGCTTGTGAATTAAATATTTCTGTAACATTTTCTCTTTCAGAGGAACCCAGTTGAATCCATCTTTGATAAATGTCTTGCAAAAATAAATTGAACACGCGTTGCTATAATATAAAAATTTAGAGAAAATTTCAGGCCTCGTATTTTCCCAATACGATTAATGTATCCAACAATAACATTTTTTAACCAATTACATAGTCTGATAATGTATATACTAGACCAGTCATGCACTACCTTATATTACAAAACGTGATTCAGCCTATGTTTTGAAATTAGTGTAATAATTAATATTTTGAGATGTGACTTATTAATGCAAAAATACTTTGGATTATTTATATTATTTGCTCTCATCTTCTGTGGGTTTGTCACGTAAAATTATCTCTCGTACCTTTTTTATTTACTTCTTATGAATCTGTGTAATGATATTCTCAAAGTTGCCAGCTTAAATCCTTAAATTACTAGAAGCGATATTAAGAACATAATTTAAAAGTACTTAAGACGTCTACCCTGTTCTGGCTGTCATAGTACTCTCATGTGGTAGTAACCTGGCAAGCTGTTCGAAGATATCGGCTTCCCAAATCAAATGCACCAATCATTGATGTTATTGTTTTGTTCCTTTCGTTTTGCAAAACCTTTCAGCGAAAAAATATTTTTCTCTAGACACAATTAAAATAAGCACTATAAATATATATTTGAAAATGAAAACAATTTGAAGCATAAAACTATTTTTCCAAAATTACCTGATTCGGTATTAAAAAAACTGAAAATTGTTGATCTGCCGTAAATCCAAAGAACCAAGTAAAAAAGGTCATGACTGACGGAATGTGAAAAAGCTAATCTATGAATTAAATAAAAGATTTAGTTCGAAATTACGTATAGATTCTCGAGTGCGACTTAATCATTCCAAAGTTTGATAAGACGTACTGAAAGAAGATCGGATAATAATTCACAACGAGAACACTAATCCGAAGAATATAAACAATACACATATGTGGCATTATACTTTCCAACTAGGCATATCAGATCACCAATCTAGTTTATATATTTAATCAACATGAAGATATAAGCTTAAGCATGTTTTGTATGCTATACGAAACCTACACACACGAACACACACATATAGTAGTTTTCTTAAGACTTAACAGACTATGGATACCCACTGTAAGAGTGCCTGCGCGTAGAATTTTTGTGGCAAAAGTTGCGTAATCTTCCTCTGAGTCGGTATTGTTATATACCAGTGGAAAGTAGAGGTTCAGGACGACTGTAAACAATGTCGACATAAAGTCCCCTCACACATGTTTTGAAATGTTTCTACGTATTTTTAAAATGTTTCGAACTTATGACCCCCGTCCTCACCCTATTTCCTCTTTCTGCCCCCACTCCCGCCACTAAACTTTTAAAAATGCTAACGATTACATGTCGCCAAGAAGTGGAGTGTCATTTTACATAAAATTTATATAGGAAAGCTATTCCCCACACTGAAATGCTAAATTTTAATTATTTAAAAAAAAATCCTTCTTTTATATTATTTTTAAAGGCCGTTGAAACATATTAGCCCAAAAGAGTAGATTCTGATATATTTTTAGAAGATAAATTACACTGAGTTAGGTCGTACAAAAACCAAATATATTTTAATATGTAAATTGATCAAGTAGTTTTTTTTACATTAAAAAACATATTTGCTCTTTTATTTTTTTTGGTTTGATAACAATCTTAACTTGCAATGATAAATAAAAAGAAAATGATCGTAAATAAATGATGTTGAACACGAAAAACGTTATTTAAAATCAAATTCTAGTTTTAATCACGCAAAACTTAGGTACAGAACATATTTAAAAAATATAGGTAGGTGCACCTGAACAATCAGTAACCCCTCACAATTTTTTCCTTTTATTATTTTCAACTACTTTTGCAGATTATTGAACACTAAGCTACTAGAAAATACAAACCATTGAAAAAATCAGTATTTAAAGATTTGGAAGCTGGTTCAGTTTCACATATAATGTTCTAGTAAATCGACCCCCCTTCCATTTGCATTGGCTCAGCTCCCTCACCCACTGCCATTATTATTATTTTTTTATGAGTTTCCACTTGGAGTCGGGTCTGCACCCCCGGCATTATCTTTTTATTTATTTTTTGTATGATTTAAAAAAAATCGTCTTTGCATTTTACAACCCGCGTTATTTTCTTTTTAAAATATTATTAGGCTATCTGTAAACCGTTAAAGGGTAAGAAGAAAAATGTTCCAAATAAAAAGTGATTTTAAGAATATATTGTCTTTTATTGTCTTGAGAAAACATTTTTTAAGTGATGAGTGAAAATTATAAAACTTAGAAAGCCTCCAGAGCACTACCTCAAGTACTAATAAAAATTAAGGAGACCCTACTAAAAGCACGACGTAAACAAGGGTTCTATTTTCCCCCTCCTTGAAAAGAAAATATTTTTTAAGAAAGGCCTGAAAAAAAAATCGTCCAAATCTACAGTAGAGCTACTAAAGCAGTAAATATGGATATAAATATCATTATAGTTATGTTTTGTATGTTTATATTTTAATCAGTTTTTTTTAACTGAATGGGGATAATTACATTTATTTGTAAGGAAAACACGTTAAAACATGTTAAAAATATTCTTGACCTTGTGTATGCTTTGAATAGTAGCTGTCGCTTATAATATCGTACTCAAGAAAGAGCGGCCATGAAATAGGTAAGCAGGCGAATTTTTGAAACCGGAAGTCACAAACCGGTAGCAAGCAAGCTGATCCAAGTTTTATAATATTATAGACACACACACACACACACACACACACACACACACACACACACATATATATATATATATAAACAGTTATATACATAATCCATGTGAGAATGCAGTACTATACACAAACACATTTATATGTTTGTGTGTGCACGTGTTTTCTTGTATGTGCTTTATGTATACTTACGCAAAATAGAGAAAATATGTCAAATGTCTCTGTGAAGGAAAACAGACGATGAATGCCTCTTGAAAGAGGAAGGTAGAATGAGGCATTGAAATAACGCACGCGAACTCCGACAAGCACCGACAAAGAACAAGTAGCAGATCGATGAAGAACCTGAGAAGTTAGCTGAACGTCAATGAAACCATGCAGGTACCACAGACACGCGCAGATTCAGATTTTTTTTTTGTACATCCTTTTCTTTTTTCCCTTTTCGCATATTCCTATGATTTTTCACTTTTATACCTTAACCCCTTTAATATCGTTCGTTGTTGGATATGATGTGGTGGCTTAAGACGAGGCAATTCTATACATCACTCATGAGCCTAACTAGCATTACTAACTATAAAATATATTTTGCATTAATTAATAAGTATATCTATGTACTTTTAAACTGATATGAGATTTAAGGCGTGTTTTATATTTCAACTACAATTCAAATCAAAGAGTTTTAAATGATTACTTATTCATATATGAAACATATAGGAAAAACGATAAACGTGTCATGAAACACGTTTGTTTTAGCATTATTTGAATTATTCGCGATATTTTTATAACATTTCGACCGATGCACATTCGACTTTCTCCAAGTGCGTCTTGTCTAACTCGAAAATTTTTATGGAATCTTAGGAAACTTGGGAATCTGAACTGAATTAATTACACAGGAATATACTGCTCTCGGTCCGTTATTACGAGTGGCGTACAATAAGTAATGCCCCTGACCCACTTCCCATAGCAACGAAACTTGGCACAGTCTTTCTCTACATAGGAACAACCCAGAGTTATGCATTTTCTTCCAGCGTTTGATACAGCTCTGGAGACCGTCTTTGTAGAACACCCCAGGTTGGTCCTCCAACCGCGACGTGACTTCAGAAATCAATGCTGCATCATCTGGGAAACGTTTTCCTTTCAAAAACAACTTCATCGCTGGGAAGAGGTGAAAGTCAGAGGGTGCAAGGTCAGGAGATGGGGAAGGATTTCATAACCACACGCCCGTGCTTCTGATCTGGCGACATGCGAGTTATGGACTACCCTTGCTGATCTTGGCCCGCCTCTCTTTTGACAGGTTCCCTTAATTTACTCAAAAGTGAAGCATAATAGGTTCCTGTAATTGTCGTACCCTTTGCCAGGAAATCTGTCATCACTACTTCGTCCTGGTCCCAGAACATTGTGAGCATGACGTTGCCAGCGAAGGCCTGCACCCTTGCCTTCTTTGGAGGGGGTGTTCAAGTGCTTCTACTGCATTGACTGGGCTTTGGTCTCTGGATCATAGTGATGGACCTAGTTTTAATCCTGTGCAATCAGTCTTTTGAAAAACTTTGACTCATCTTCTTGGAAAATCTCCAAATTCATCCTCGAGCACTCGACGCGTTGTTGCTTCTGGAATGGTGTGAGCAACCTGGGAATCCATCTGGCAGACACCTTATGCATATGCAAATGGTCATGGATGATAGTTTCTACATACCCTGTACTAATCTTGACATCTTGGGCTATTTGGTGAATAATAATGCGCCGATCTTCCAAAATGGCAGCCTCAACTTGACAGACAGATGCCTCATCAATGGCAGAAGTGGGGCGACCAGGTCTTGGAGCCGTTTTCACAGACTTCCGGCCATGTTTGAATTCACGATTCCAGCGTTTTACAAGGTCATATGATGGGGCATTATCACAATAAGTTTCTTAAGGGTACCTTTGCTGATCTTGCCCCGCCTCTTGATTTTGATAGCTTCCCTTAATTTCCTCAAAAGTGAAGCATAATAGGCTCCTGTAATTGTGGTACCCTTTGCCAGGAAATCTGTCATCACTACTCTGGCAAGGTCATGCTCACAGTCTTCTGGGACTACCAGAAGACTGTGAGCATGACCTTGCCAGAGGAGGGCTGCACCCTTGCCTTCTTTGGAGGTGGTGAGTCCAAGTGCTTCCACTGCATTGACTGGGCTTTGGTCTCTGGATCATAGTGATGGACCCAGGTTTCATCCTGTGTAATCAGTCTTTTGAAAAACTTTGACTCACCTTCTTGGCACATCTCCAAATTCCTTCTCGAGCACTCAACGCGTTCTCACTTCTGGAATTGTGTGCGCAACTTGGAAATCCATCTAGCAGACACCTTAAGCATATGCAAATGGTCATGAATGATAGTTTCCACAGACCCTGCACTAATCTTGACATCTTTGACTATTTGGCGAATAGTAATGCGCCGATCTTCTAAAATGGCAGCCTCAACTTGACGGACAGATGCCTCATCAATGGCAGAAGGGGGGGGGCGACCAGACTTACGGCCATGTTTGAATTCACGATGCCAGCGTTTTACAAGGTCATATGATGGGGCATTATCACCATAAGTTTCTTTCATTTCTTCAAAAGTTTCCTGTGGTGTGCGTCCTTTCAAATACAAAAAACCGGATCACTACTCGACATTCAACAGGCTCCATTTCACACCTGACTCAGTTCAAACAGCTGTAAAATAGAAACCACAATTAGTTCAGAGCTGTAATTTGCCACATAACCCGTAGAGATATAACTCATTGCACCTGCAAAATTTCAACTAGATCAGGCAACTTGAAGTGGATCAGGGGCATTACTTATTGCACATTTCTTTACATATTTCTTAAACATATATCATTTGGTCAGTTTAAGGATCAGTGAAATCAACAAAACATATCAGACACAATGCAGAACAAAACATTTTGAGCTTAGATAAGTTAATCCACAAGAGTTCCAGTTTTATATATCGCTTGTTTGTTTTACGGGATAAAAACCTTTTTATCAAAATTGCTGAATTTTGCGTTGAATAACACAAAATCCATTCGTTTTGATAAAAAGTGTTATGCTTTAATTTCTTAATATCTTCAAATATTTATTAATGGTGATTGATTTGGTTGTTTTATTTTACAGCATATCAATCTGTTTTAGTTTAACGCCTTGACCGGTTATTTTGATATAACATTTTATGTTTGCTTATATATTCAAATATTATTCACGGTGACTGGTTTATTTGTCTGATTACACAACATATTAATCATTTTAAGGTCATTTTCATTGAAAAAATTTAATTTCAAGTTCTTATATCATCACATTTTGTTTGTTTTTATTGTCTTGTTTTACATTATATTAACCCTTTTCAGGTTATTTAGTGTTGACTTTTGACAAAAGTCCTTCTATACTTCAAGTTCTTTATATATTCTAATAATCAATTAATCCTAACTCACGTCTTTCTATCATATTTGGAGGAGAGTAATTATTAGAAGTTATTAGCAAAGATTCGAAATAGAAATTGTTGTAAGTTGATGCATGTTTTATACGTTGCTGCTTGACGGGGCCAGCCGAATTATGGGGTCGGTGCTTTACGACACTCTATCTAGGAAAGGTGACAGCCAAAAGGACGTTGCAGTGTCCATATCTCCTTTCTCGTCTCATGAACCGCACAGTCAACAGGTTTCAGTCAGTCGTTAAACGTCCCAGGTTGCCTACACCGACAAAGTATTGGCCTAATTGAAAATGTTAAAACAAGTGAAGAAAAGTTAAAAGTAATAAATGACCAACTTAGAAAACTTGATATTTGGAGAATGATTATATTACACTATACACAATATATGACCAAGAAAACCAATGAAAGGCATTCATTGAGCTTGGACTAATTTAAAAAATTACAAAATTTATATATAAAGATTGCTTTCATTATTAAAATAAATTTATTTACGAGAAATAGTTTAATCCATTAGGATACAAACCGGATACGTTTCAAATAAATGACTAAACTATATATATATATATATATATATATATATATATATATATATGTATATATTATTTGGGGTAACAGTTACATATGGTCGCTACAAAAAGCCATCGGTTTCAGTCAAAGAGACTTATCAGGCGACCTGGAACCTCTCGACGCCATTTGTGTTTTTGGCGTCGAGAGGTTCCAGGTCGCCTGATAAGTCTCTTTGACTGAAACAGATGGCTATTTGTAGCGACCATATGTAACTGTTTACCGCAAATAATATAAAAAATATTTTGCTCTTTTTATTGAGCACTATTTAACAACCTCGTTATCTTCATCAGTTCTGACTTTTGAACACCTCAAACCTATATATATATATATATATATATATATATATATATATAGTAAGTTAGAAAAATATATGTGGCAATTAAGCTACACAGAATATTCCGCGTTTCATCCACACTAGGATTCGTCAGGTTTATGCGAAGAGTTGTTGTAGTCTCGCGTTTTTACATACGCATATTCTATTGAAATTGTAAAACATTATATCTTCGTATATTAATTTATGTGATGAAATGAAGTAGTTATATATATACTGCAGAGAAAATCGACGTGATAGACTTGTAGAACTTGTTAGGCCATCCATCTAGGATAAAAAATTCTTATATATCTGGACTTAATCATATGGCTCAAATCTGTCACAATAATCAAATCTTTTAAAACGAGAAGATAACGCGCATAACATGATTGTCGATCTGATAATAAATGGAAAACAATACGATGGATAAATTCTCGACACCCTTGTTACTCTTGCTCTTACCTTTTTATAACTTAGTTCTCATTTTTCATGCGCGAGGTGTTTGACAAAGAGAAATTGTTTTCTCTGCATTTTCAGTATTTGGAAATGATCTGAGTATTTTACTTCTTTATTTTTGATTGGCGTGTCAGTAATAAGCGTGATAGAAGTAAAAGATTGACGTTATCTGATTAATACTGTAAGAACCCATTCCGTGGATTAGCCCTCAATGAAGCTCTCTTGATGGCATATTAGTGCGAAATGCTACGCATTATTTATCGTCAATGGTTTACCTAGATAATATTTTTCTTATTCATTCTCACTGTGTTATCATTTGAACTTCTCTGCTGACCTATTCCAGAAATCTTCAAATCTTAACATAAATCATAATACAAAGCATTAGCGTAAACTCAATTTCTAATTCTATAAAGTCTGCTCCAATATTAGGCGTCTGCGTTCTTACCGTCAAGAGATTGAAATTCATTTACCGGAGATAACACCTGGCTGTTATTTTTTACGTACAAAACTGGCATTTGTCCGTAAGTTTCTACATATGACTTCATGAATGCCACGGAGTCGAAAATAAACTAAAAAATACAACTTGCAAGGTTGACAGAATCATGAATTATGCACCTACATCAGGGACAATTTTCCATGTAGTATGGACATGACAAGTTCAAAAGATCCTAGTGTATCATATATGTACTATTATGTTAAATTTGATTGCAATACCCTTTTGTTTTGGCCAGTATCGTCTGTAGAGTTACTATCCTTGGGAAAATCTCAAAAAAATTTCAATCTCTGCTAACATTTATGTCTGTAATGAGTTTAATGAACACAATATTTGTTCACTCAAACAGCGTTGATGAAGGGACATTTTTTTTTTACCTTGCACACACTTTTTTCCTTGGCCCACACCCTCTTTTTACCTTGGATCACACTCTTAACTAATATTGATGGACCTATTCATGCCTTCTTGAACATTTTTCTGATAACTTGCCTTGGACCTCTATTGATCTTTTATCTTTGTGATATACAGATCACTCAGTTGTCTCAAACGAATTCCATCGTCGCGTTCTTATATATTCAACGATAGATTTGAACGACTAAACCTTTCTTACTTGAAACTGAAATGGAATTCATTAAAAACTGCTTCTATTGAGAGCTTTATAGTTTCTCAAATATTCAACCAAAAACAAAACAGTCAGTCCCGAAACCCATTTCTACGTACCCACATGAGTTAAAATTTCAATTACTTCCAAATCTTATCCTTAGGTTTTTCGTTCACCACATATGCACATAATACAACATTCTAGGGCCGAAATCTGTTTGACATTCTTTTTTTAGTAATGTTATTAGGAAAGTGGATGGGTCACTCTGTCTTGCCATGAAGTTCCTTACACTTGAGGACATTCCTATGAGAAAGAGGTACGGCTGTCATATGTTGTAAGGTGCCAATCAAAATCTTTTTTCTGTCCTTGACTAACTATAAATTGATTTCGCAATCTACTGAGATATTATTTATTTTCTTCCATACGGCTCCTTTATAAGACGACAAATGTTTGTAGCCCCTCTCTCCACAATCGTTAAGTTCATGCTACAAATAAAGCAATATTTTCAAAATTAAAATTTTCGAAGAATTTGGACACGCATAAAGAGGTGGGACGATGAAGCCTTAATATTTATAGTCCCTCCTTAGAAAATTCAAATTCTTTTGTTCTTGAAATTACTACATGACCATAAACTGTCCATAGCAACAAACAATTTACTTAAATTTGCATTTGTTAAAATAACAGCATTCTAAAAACAGAAGTATAGAATCTATGTAAAATTGTTTACGGGGGTTGTTTCAAAAGAAAGGGTTCTTATTTTTTAATTAAAACGTTAAAAAAGCTACAGAAATCAGAATGCTACCATGTAAACGAGCAACTTTTGTGCTCCAGAATTTATTTTTCTACATACTCATTTCAATGGACTTTTGCCAGTCTCTTTTCATGTCGAGGCCCTAAAAGTTCTGAATACGCTTTCTCACTCTGAAATCAACTAACCCATCCTCTGTGTTGATACTAATAATATCGGCTTCATAAACGTTCAACATGTGTCGATGAATGTTGCTCAGTCCACTTTTCTGCATGGAGGAATTCAATGACGCTTCTCTGCTTTTAATGCACGTTCATGTGTTGTATACTCGAGGTATATATATATGTATATATATATATATATATAATGTGTGTCTCTCTATATATAATATGTGTCGTGTGTGTGTATGTATATATATATATATATATATAGTATCGTTTAGTAGTAGAAAATGCATTTTAATGAATGTGTGCATACAAAGTTTATATAATTATATCATAGTCTTCATCTATACGACCTGTATATACGTGCATTATACTAATCTAGTTTTTCTAATGTTCTTCGAATTGAAGCACGTATAACACGACAGTGTTCATAATATTAACATATACAGTTTAACAATGAACATATAACATTTACATCAGAAAGGAACAAAAACAATTATTCCTTCACCCTCAATAGACCAAATTCTACAGGGAGGGTCGTTTTTTTCGCTGACATATTTTGCAAGTAATTCAACCCCTGTGCCTACGACGTTGCATAAAAGGCGTTATTTCGACCACCCGTGACGTCACAACTACGGTAGGCACATCGGTAAGACAGTTGTTTTCACCTCTTTTTCTGGCCCCTTACGAGTTTGCGCTTGTTTAATACTCCTACTTTATTTTGCGCTCGCAGTTTTCCTTTTTTTCTGCTCAAACAAAACTCTTACACACATCTCCACTATTTTTCCACCTTCGCGTCACGGTTTAGAGCCTGCTTACCTAATAACACTTTTTATTGCTCAACACACACCTCCAAATATCCGGGTAAAGCCGGTACCCAGGCTAATCTATTATATAAATCTCACCTTCTGTTGAAATGTATGTATGTATGTATGTATGTATGTATATATGTATGAAAAACCATAAAGCGGGAGACCAGTATGTATAAAAAAACATGCAGGGGGAGACTAGTACCCGCATTAAGCTGGTCTTCAGTTTTACTTCATGCTGGCTATCTTGCCCTTGCTTGTTGTTGGATCTCAACATTTTGAACCGAGAGAGAGAGAGAGAGAGAGAGAGAGAGAGAGAGAGAGAGAGAGAGAGAGAGAGTCTTAGCTATCGTACAAAGCTAAGACTCTGTAACATACTATTTGTATAGATACTCCCTCAGGCATTTGTCTATAAAATGGTCCCGTGGCGATGGAAAAAGCATGTAATAATGGAAGCATGTAATAATGGATCTCAATGACCGTCTTTAGTGTCATGCCTGCTTGAGCGTGTGAATTCACCGGTAGGACTAAAAAAAAAAGAAGTCATTTTTGGGCTTATGGACTTTAAGTATCTGAAGGAGTGGCACTCGTCTGACAAGACGTTGCAATCATCATGTATGTATGAAGCTGGTCTGCAGTAGGACATGTTGCTGGCTATCTTGTACTTGCTTGTTGCTGGATCTTAACATTTTGAACCGAGAGAGAAAGAGAGAGGGACTTAGCTGCTGTACAAAGCTAAAACTCTGTAACATCATCTTTGTATAGATACTCCCTCAGGCAGTTGTCTATAAAAATAGCCCTGTGTCGATGGAAAATCGTGCGGGGCTGAAAGGCTGGAAGCATGTAATAATTGATCTGCCATAATTATATGTATGTATCTATGTATGTATGTTTATATATGTACATGTGTATGTATATGTATATATATATATGTATATATGTGTTTATGTGTTTGTATGTATATATGCATATATATGTTTCTGTGTGTATGTATATATATGTGTGTGTATATATGCATATATATGTATGTGTATAAATGCATATATATGTATATGTATGTATATGTCGGTAAATGTATGTGTATGTATGCATATGTAGGTATATGTGCATATGTTTTTGTATATGTGAGTGTATATATGTGTAGGTATATGTATGTATATGTGTATGCATATGCGTGTATGTATATGTATGTATATATGTGTATGTATGTGTGTTGTGTATTTTGTACGTATCTATGTATATATGTGTATATGTGTGTATGTTTGTAGAAATGTATATGTGTGTATGTTTATGTACGTGTGTTTATGCGTGTGTGTATGTATGCATGTGTACGATTGACTGTCTTCGGTGTCATATCTGTATAAGCGTGTGGTTCTCTGGCAGGACTAAAAAGGTTGTATTCGGGCTCATGGACTTTCAGTGACTAAGGGAGTGGCACTCGTTTAACAAGACGTTGCACTCATTATGTATGTATGTATGTATGTATGTATGTATACCTAAAACTTTTGCCAGAGGCGATGGATTTTCACGAGATCGGTATCGTTTTGGAGCTTTGGAAGACAAATATCGAAAAATTGGCTAAAACCATAAATTCCATCACCCTGAACTGAGCACTTTTCTACAAGGAGGGTCGTTTTTTCAACGATATTATCGAAAGGCATCCTTTCATTTCGATTGACTAGCCTTAATTTAAACCTTCGCCACTTCCGGTTTTGCGATGGACGCAACGGTAAAGGCGTCACTTTTTTACGTTCTTTTCCCCTTTCTAAGTACGGGTTCGAGCCTACCTTCTACCATTTTCTTTTGCACAATACACACCCTCAAACATCCGTGAAACGCCGGGAACCCAGGCTAGTCTATAATATAAATCTCACTTGCCTGTTTAAATATATGTATATATATGTATGTTTGTATGTATGTTTGTATGTCTGCCTAAAACTTTCGACAGAAGTAACAGTTTTTCACGACATCGGTAATATTGTGAAGCCATATATCGACGACATATATCGGAAAATTAGCTAAAAACATTTATTCCTTCACTGTACTGCGCACTTTTCTACAAGGAGGTTCATTTTTCGTTGCTATTTTCGAAATTCATGCCGTCTTTTCGATTGGCTAGCCTTAATTTTAACCATCGCCACTTCCGGTGTGGCGAGGGACGCAACGGCAAAGACGTCACGTTTTTTTCGCATTCTTTGCGGTACGGGTTCGACCTTGTTGCTTACTATTATTTATTTTTTTCTTCAACACACACGAGCCCTGTATATGACCTTAAAATATATCCAGTAGTGAGGCCCCAGCTTGCGGGCTTTGGGGAGTGTGTTAATATCCATTGCTCCCAGGTCCACTCTGACCCGGAGTGGTAGTACCTGTTAGAGTCCCATCTATGGGTTAACTAGAAACCGACTTGAAAACAACAAATATATTCTATTAAAAATCTTTCCTCAAAATCTTTGGATTCGGCATTAAATAACCTGAAAAGGGTTGATATACCGTAAAACAAAACCAACCAACCAACCATGAACACACACCTCCAAACATCCGGCCAACGCCGGGCACCTAGGCTAGTCTATTATATAAATCTGTTTAAATGTATGTATATATGTCTCTATGCATGCATGCATGCATGCATGTATGTATGTATGTATGTATGTAGGCGTTTGTGGAGTTGTCCTGGAATCTCGCTACCAACAAAGATCAAAGTTTATACCGCATGCGTTCTCTCTGCTCTTCTCTGTGCCTGTGAGACTTGAACAACACACAGGAATCATTTGAGACGTCTTGAGCAGTTTCACCAGATGTGCCTTCGGCGAATCTTAGGTATGTGCTGGCAAATGTATGTCAATGATGTTGAGGTTCTTGAATGAACCCAATGTCTAAACATTGAAGCTCTTATTATCAAATAGAGACTGAAATGGAGTGGTCATGTGGTAAGGATCTCAGACAGTCGAATTCCCAAACAACTCCTTTATGGCGAGCTGACCGAGGGAAGATGTTTGTCTCAAAAACATAACATGAGATTCCAGAATTTTTTGAGGTTCACCTTTAAAAATGTTAGATGGATGAGAAAACCTGGGAGACTCTTACTTTGGATCGTGGAGAGTGGAGATAGGTTATAGGGAGGTGTCGGCAAGTTTGGGGCTGATCGAACCCAGTATGAATGACTGAAGCGTGATATTCGGAAAGGAAAAGTGCAAGAAGCAGTTGATGGGCTGGAGCGCCAAATTGGTCTGGAGTGTCATGTGTGTACAAGTGATTATGTCTGAGCAGAGCTGGGCTGATAAGCCACCAGACTGCTCATCAGCACAATGGGCCGCAAAACAGTCTTGTGTTGCCAGATCTAACTTGTGTCAACTGTGGGCGGACGTGCAAACCAGTAGGCGGTTTGAAACGGGATTTGAATGTTCATAGAAGTGACCATCAAGCACGCGCTGTTAGTAGCGCTCATGTCTGCACCATGTGTGCCAAAGAATGGCAGAGTTTGGCAGGGCTTAAAAGCCACTTTTGTACAGCTCATCACTGATCTGTTTCATGTTTCTATATATATATATATAGATTTTTTTTCTATATCAAGTAATGGCAATATTCGAAAACGAATTTGCTACCATCATGTATGTATGTATGTCTGCCTAAAACTTTAGACAGTGGCGACGGATTTTCACTAGATCGATATCGTTTATAAAATCTATCATTCGAACGATAAATATCGAAAAATTGGCTAAAAACATTAATTCCTTCACCCTCATCTGGACACTTTTCTACAAGGAGTGTTGGTTTCTTGCGTCGCCATTTTGCCAAGTCATCGTACCGGTTGGAATGACTTTACTAATTTCAATGTTCTGACCTTCTGGCCGCGTCATGGAGTAGGAGTTTGACGTTAGGTTTTCTTTCACTTTTTTCCGCCGTTGCGTCACGGGTTCGAGCTTGCCTGCCTCCTGTCACTTTTTTTGCTTTTTTGTTGCTCAACACACACCTCCAAATATCCGGGTTACGCCGGGCACCTAGGCTAGTCTATTATATAAATCTCAGCCAATTTGTTTGAATGTATGTATGTCTGCCTAAAACTATCGACAAAGGCGACCGATTTTCACGAAATTAGCATCGTTTCGAAGCTCGAGACTTCGGACGATAAATGTCGAAAAATTGGCCCCAAACATTAAATTGCCCCATTCTTAACTGGGCAGTTTTCTACAATGAGGGTCGTTTTTTTTTTGCGTCGCCATTTTTGCAAGTAATCGTATCGGTTGGAAAGACTTTACTAATTTCAACGTTCCGACTTTCTGGTCGCGTCATGTGTAGCAGTAAGACGCCAGGTTTTGTTTCAATTTCTTTTCCGCCTTCGCATCACGGGTTAGAGCCTTCCTGCCTACTGCCATTTTTTTTACTCAATATACAACTCCAAACACTCGGGTTACGCCGGGCACCCAGGATAGTCTTTTATATAAATCTAATCTGTATGTATGTATGTATGCCTCAACGTATGGTCAAGGTCTGGTGAGGACGTGTGTTAAAAGCACACAGATGTCTTAGCGCCATACTGTGCTTCTCCCAGACAAAACCCCATGTGCACGTCGTGACCACTGCCACACAAGCGGGACTCTGATGAGCGGCGAGTGTCCTGCCCCGTATAACTGGACCTCCACTATCTTGTGTGCCAAGGGTCTTTTAACCAAATGATAAGAGTGAGGTAACCCTGACAGAAACCTCCTGTAAGTTGCGGCATATATGACCCACCGGCGGGTGAAATATGCTCTAGTGCCCAGCAACCTAAGTTCCAGTCATGGATCAAATGGCATGGTGCGTGGAGAGGGCTCCATAAGCCGTGGTGAAGGCAACTTCTCTAGGAGAAGGAACCTCCTGATATAAAACCTGCGGCGACTACTGCATCCAATGATGTTGACTTGCTCTTCTTTTTGGTTCAATGTGGCAGTTGTTTAGAGAGTTGGATTGTCTCGGTGCAAAGTCTTTCCTCACTATAAAAAGCTTCACGCACAGGCATTACTTGATATGTAATGGAATACACATTTTATCATCAGTGTGTATCTCGATAACGAAAAGGCTGTAGATTAAAACGGCAAACGGACACACAATGAGGAGTGATGCGGATATGGGCGTCAATGGCAATAAAGGCCCTGGATCTTCCAGGGTTTGGCCCGGCATGTGTTCAGGGTATCACAGCCTAGGTGGACTGGTCATCAGATGTGCAGGACTGTAGAAGGTTCATAGAAGTTACCGTCCGGCACGTGCTGCATGTGGCGCTCATGTCTGCCTTATTTGAGCCAGAGATGTATTAAGTAATGGCAATACTCGAGAACTAGTTCGCTGCCGCCATGTATGTATGGCTAAAACATCCGGCAGAGGCAATTGATTTTCACGAGATCGGTATCGTTTTGAAACTCCACCCTTTCGACGTTAAATATCGAAAAATTGGCTAAAAACATTAATTTCATCACCCTGAACTGGCCACTTTTCTACAAGGAGGGTGGCTTTTTTCGCCGATATTATCAAAAGTAATCTCCTCATTTCGATTGACTAGACTTAGTTTAAACCTTCGCCACTTCCGGTTTGGCGATGGACACAACAGCAAAGACGTTACGTTTTTCACGTTTTTTTACCCTTTAGCTGTACGTATCCAAGTCTGCCAACATACTACCACTTTTATTTTTGCTCAACACACACCTCCAAACACCTGGGCAACTCCGGACACCCAGGCTAGTCTATAATTTAAATATCACCTGTCTTTTTAAATGTATGTATGTATGTATGTATGTATGCGTAAAACTTTTAACACTCAACGGATTTTCACGTAATCGAGATCGTTTTAAGCTCGACCCTTCGTACGACAAATATCGAAAAATTATCTGAAAACATTAATTCCTTCACCCTCAACTGGGCACTTTTCTCAAGGAGAGGTCGCTTTTTTTTGCCAATATTTTCGAAGGTCATCCCCTTATTTCGATTGACTAGCGTTAATTTAAACCTTAGTCCCTCCCGGTTTGGCAATGGACGCTGCGGTAAATACGTCAAATTTTTTCGCATACTTTTCCCTCTTCGCGGTACTGGTTCGAGCCTGCCTGCCTACTACCACTTTTGTTTTCCAACACACACCTTTAAACACCCGGATTTAATAAAACAAACTGGTTTGGAGTGTGATGTGTGCAAGTGAAATAGAAAAATGAATAAGTAATGAATAAAAGCTCGTTTCTTAAAAGTAAAGCAAATTATTTAAACTTCATGAGCTCGTTTGCATATCTTTCGGAATAAAATTACCTCTATTTGTAATTTTATTAATCATCATTTTTTTAATTTTCAGGAGAATTCTAAAGTTTAAAAAAAATAACTTACATATGGCGTAGTTAATATACCATAAGCTGTATATTTCATACGTCGATACATTTGTTTGTTTATATATTTTTATTCAGGTACACTCGACAATTGGCTAACTGCTTTTTATGTAAAAATCAATGAAAATTCAAATTTAAACCAGTTTTTATTTTCACTTTGACAAACATAAGACAGTTTTTATGTGAAAATTGTCTTGGAATGTATTAACAAAGAACGCAGTTGTCTACACGCAATTGATTAAACACGATTACTTGAAACGGATATTTTCTTATCTAAACTGTTGGATGATTTTAATGATGCGCTGTGATCGTTTTTTCACATAGGCTATCTATTTTTTTTATTATGTATTTATTCATTTCCAACTAAATTTTCTTCAAATTATTTAATTTTATAAATGAATAGATTATCTAACAAAGTATATTTTCGTAATATATCTAAACGTATATGTAAATGTTTGTATAAATACACGTATACCTAAAGATATGTATATATACATGTATATACATATATATATATATATATATATATATATATATATATATATATAGTTTCTTTGAGTAACGCGTTTATAATAGTTGTCATATCAAATAGATGAACAATATATGCACATTAAGAGCATTAGCGTTTATGTAACAGGGTTTTAAGAGCGGACTTCTAACATGACATTTAAAATAGTTGAAAAGTGTAAAAAATACTTTTACTTTTGGTAATTTGATTGCAAAGAATACATGGTGACACTCCGATCGGCCATTTTGAAGGAATTAATTGCAACAAAGAATACTCTTAAGGTCAAATATCTAAAAAAATAAAAAAAACATCAGTATTAATGTTTTTTTTAAATACGCTTTTTTCTTTTCTCCAAGTTAAACATACTGTGCAAACCGTATCTTTATGCAATTGAAACGCTAATACTTTTGATAATAGCTTAAATGTCATACGATCAGATTTCCTTAAAAAAATTGGAACCTCAAAGATATATAGTCAAAACAATACGATGAATTAACAGGCAGGAGAATAACATTCATGGCTTCCAAATAAAACGGCCATTCAATAAAAAAATAATTTTTTAAGCAAAGAAAATTATCAGAGACCAATATACACAGACAAATTCATTTTGATAGTTTGTTATGAAACTGTAATAAAAGGTAGAGATTCTATTAATTCTTCTGTCGTTACAAGAAGAACCGCATCAATTCTGTAAAGTGTTCGGCATGGTTTTAATATTTGGTAAAAATTATTTTTATTTTATTTCTTTATTACAGAATAGTAATAGAAATATTTTCTGTGGTTTGTGTGTCTTTGTATCGGGTGATCAGACAACAGCTCCCCACTTATCTATACAGTCGTTCATATTATTAGTATACTCTAAAAACTTATGAATGACGATACGATACAGCATCGTATGATGTACACGTCCACATTCACACACGGTTTGTTTGGCATTATCACTCCATCTGACCATAAGAACTTTTCATCGTTCCATTTTTAGATGGCTGGACCAAGAGCGTTTCTTATCCAAAAGACGAAATTCCCATTTGCAATCTAGTCTTTTCTTCGAATGTTGTTAGGGGCGAGGTTTTGGTAGAAAAATTATCCTTGCTTTCTTTTGTTAGGCCGTTGGTTTACATCTATGAATGAGACGATGTTTACTCCGATTAAATTTTGTAATCTCTACTCAGCTGGTAATTTCTGGTCTCATATCTGTAGGGGCAATGCCAGTGAGAAGATGCAGATTGTTACGTTTAGTAGGCTTTAGGAATTTAATCATATGCAAGTGCTATTCAACGCTGCGTCTAATATATTGACATGGATTGAATTTCGTTGAAAGAAGTCATGAGCACTCGACAAATAATTGCATAGTGTCAAATCAGTACATTTTACTATATGTGCTGTAGCTGCCCACTTGCAGATGATAATTTCCACTGTAGTTGGATATGGAAGCTTAATTTCAGTATTTTGTTTCTGATACGTTCCTTGATTAAGAGGGTGCATTTTAGGATCCACCAATCATGTTGTGTATTCTCAATTTATATTAAAATCTATATGATGTTTATATGTCGGTTCCTGAGACGGAAACTATGATGAGATGAAATACCGAATCAAATATCTATTGTAAATGAGACATTGCGTGGAATTTATTGAAAGGAATTTATGTAGTTTCGAATTCTGGAAATAAATAAATAATTTGCAGCTTTTTCGAGGTTAACTGCATTTTTCTGCTTTCTAACACCAGTAGATATTACATAATCTTGATTGTGAGCATTACTTCAAGTCCAAACGCGATTGACAAATATATTTAAACAAACCCTTAGTCCCTGCAGCTTTCCCACACGCATAAATGTTTTTCGGTTGTGGGCATTAAAATATCCTGGTGTAATGGAGGATGGATTTTCCTAGAAAGATGGCATTATAAAACTGAGGAGCAATGCAATTCTATTAAAACGATCAGCAATAGAACTGTGGAAAACAAGTTATGAAAGAGGAGACGAGATTATAAGCAGGCCTAATCCTCAACGAATGAACGGCCACTTGCATCCATTGGCGTCCTCTACCGCAGACTACTTGCAACTTCTTGAAACTTGTTAAACCGTCCTTGAACGCTAAACGGAAAAAAGCCGTCCGTCGATTAAGCTGAAATCAAGTAAGGTTTCTATAGGATAAAATCCCATACTTTATAAGGATATCCGATTAAAATTCCCGATGCTTAAATTGATATTGATACTCATATTTTGTCAAATGATGCATTTAAACATGTTTTAAATTAAATAACAGTAAAAAAGATGGTAATTGAATATAACGAATCCGAAAGGATTTGAACTCGTGATTTTGAGACGATATCCATTGCACAACTCAAGTCCAGTGATTGTTAGTTATACGATTTAGCAACCACTTGTTTGCATTAAAAAGTGTAATTAAATATGCATAACTACGTTATGCCTGTTGCTTTAATTTTGTTATACGCAACCATTTTCACGTGATCCCCTTTTCCAAATAAATGGTTATTCAATTTCATTCCTTATATATATATATATATATATATATATATATATATATATATACGTACGCACATATATTATAAACATTAAAGAGCTATCACACTCGCAAAAATTTAAAAAATAAATTAAATATAAAAAGAAAAAATGTAATGAATGTTTTCTTTTAATTAAAATGCCTGTTTCAATCAGACATGCAGGTTTATTCAATGAAAACAACTTTCAAACATTGGCACGATCAGAATATCAGAATTCAGGAATTTGCGAAATATATATCTCAGAAAATACGCTATGAAAAAAGGAGGTCAATAACAATTTCTCCATAGGATAAATATCCTAAAACTTTTTATTTATTTTCGCTTAATTTTTATTTGTTTGGAAGAATGTTCCAACAGAAATTGTGATGGAAATCAATTCTAAAGCAAACTTCTAAAGTCATGAAAGTTATAAATTACTTGAATATGAAAAAAAAAAACACCTTTTCTTTCGTTTCTCTTTCTTTTGTATTATCCCTTTCCGTGTTCATTTTAATTTCTATATCTTTCTTTTTCATTTTTATTTCTATCTCTTTCTTTTTCATTTTCTCGCAATATTTTCCTCTGCTTTTGCCTTTGTCGCTAAATATATTTATGTATATCTTTATCTTTTACAGTCCCTTTCTCTGTGTGTCCCTATTTATTCCTTTATAAGCTTCGACAACACAACTGCTTATATTTCTAGATTACATACACTATTCCACAGAATGTGTGACATATGTAACGTACTGTTTGTCGCAAACGAAGGAACAGAACAAAGTTTTATGAAATGAACTAATTTACCTATGACATGATGCACCCATATGCGTTACAACACACACACACCCACACCCACACACGCGCGCAAACACACACACACACACACGCAAACACACACACACGCAAACACACACACACACGCAAACACACACACACACACGCAAACACACACATGTATATTATTGAAATAAACAAATCTACATGGTGGCGACACTGGGCATGCCAATGTTTCGGACAGCTGGTTGGTTAAAATCACAAGTCCTCGCCAGGCGACTTTAAAATGTTTGTCTTCCACAAAAGAAAGCCGGATTTTAAATGAAAAACATATTAAAATTTAGAGGGAGAGGGAGAGGGATTATGTGACATATAGACTCCAGACATTAAAAGTGAAAACAGAAAAAGAAAAAGAAGGTAAAAAAAGAGAAAGGGAAAAAAACTAGTGGGAATCAAACTTGTCAATGTAAAAGGGAGAGAAAGCGTTATTAGGAAGTCATTAGACAGAATGAAAGGGTGAACTACTTACAGAGGGGGAAGGGGGAGGTATCAAAACAAGCAATTGGTCCTGAAGAATCTAGGAAATAAACTATATGAGTATATAGCATATTAACATCATAATCTAATGCAGTACATGCATATACATGCGCACATCCATATATACATCTAAATATCTATACACATATACATACACGCAACTATATATGTATATATATCTTTTCCATTTTTCATTTAACAAGGCATGAAAAATCATTATGCAAAAGTTGTTAGCTATCTTACTTTACTTGTAATAATGATAAACTTGACTACGATCAAATTAAAAATAACATTAACGATAACAAACAATCATAAAATAAAAATAATAGAAAATAATAATGATAATAATAATGCTAAGAATAAAAAACTTAATTATAAAAATAAGGAAAAATGACAATACTACATGTACATAATAATAACTGTGCCTATCAAAAAAAATAAAATAAAAATAAAAAATAGGAATAAAGTAGAGATAAAAGTCAATGATAACTCAGGATGAAGAAATAGAAATGATGAATAATCAAAAAACAAAATAATCAAGTAGTAGAGTTATAATAAAAGTTTATAAATGATGATGAATATTTGGAATGTAATAAAAATGTATAGTAGAAAATCAACTAGAATGCAAATATAAATATAATAATAAAGTGAAAGATAAAATATAAAATAATAAGTATGGAACTATAATAGTGATAAAAAACTATAAAATAAGAAATAGCTAAAACTGGATGCACCTGTTAATATAGGAGTTAAATATAAATTATAAATAATAAAATTATATTTGTATTTTAATAAGTATAGATCTAAGAGTAAATTACTAAAGTTTATTTAAAAAATGATAGCAAATTAAAGTGGTAGTAAAATATGTTTGTGGTAAAAAGGAAATAATAAAATAATAGAGTAGGAACTGACAGTTGGGAATTTATTGAATATCAAAAATCATAAAGCTAAGGGGAGTATCTACCGGGGTCAGGAAAGTTTATAACTAAGAATAAAAATAAAATAATGCACATAGAATGGTTAGAGTCAGAACATATATTGGGTAGAAGTATATTTTTAGGGCTAATTTGCAACCTATTTAAGTAATTATGAATGATAATAGATGGTGTTATAGTTAGAATGTTACAAATAGCCTAAAAACGATCGAGTCAACCCTGCTTATTGCATATAAAGTATACAACTACGATCACCTCCTCCCCAAAAAAAATAATTTGCACCCTAAATAGTTCATAGTAATGCAAGCTACCAATAGTTCAAAAAATTTTTGTCAGAGTGTATGAAAATGGCTAAGAAGGTGGGATCTGTAATGCTCGCAATTAATTGGGGTTTCATGTTATTATTCAAGAACTTGTCACTTTCATTGAACCTGGTAATAAATAGTTTTTCGGTCAAACACAGGAAACAAGGTGAGTTGAGAGATTTGCATATGTACTTTGCATTAGGATATTCTATTTCATAAATAGTGCTAGGTTTTGTTTTTTAAATTTCTTTATTATGTATAGAGTGATGTTCTATTTTTATATTTGGGATTATTTAAAGAACATTTATGACCAGAAACTCTCTTTTTGATGGTGTACAAGTCATACCAATATAACATTAACTAACATGCCAATATAATATTTATAACTTTTGGGTTTTCATTTTGTAAGTGTTGCTACTAAGGAAAATCCAAATGTTAAATGTTCCGCCAGCCATTGGCACAATCACACTATGTTGAGTTTTCTATGAATTTTTTTCTTCTTGCAACATTATATTGTCATGCTTTTTTCCTATCTAAGCAAAGAATTTCTTATCTTTCTGAAGTGTTTATGCACGAAAATAAACATTTATATAATAATAACCGTTTGTTTCTGCATAACGAAACGGATCTGTAAAAATGTACCGAAATTTTAATAGTAAATCCTCTAATAGCGAGTACTGTGCAGATAAACATTCGTACCAATAATTTTGAATCACGACACATACTTTCGGTGTTCATCATAGTGACAGTTATTGTTATTTATATTCAAACGTTACTTATGTAATTGCAGAAATTGATGTTTCGATTTAAATAAAACTATTCACCAATGTTTCAATTTCTCATTTATTTATAATATTTCATATTCATTTTTTTATTTAAATCATTTTGATAAATAATATTTAAGACTATCATCAGAAGAAATCAAACACATGAGTACTACAAGTTATACTTAAAAGATATTTTAAAATCAAAATTTAACATAGAAAATATCGAGTTGATTTTATACATGAACAATGATACTATGCTTATTGAATCAGTGTTTAGACTATATGCACGTTTAATAAGATATGTAGTATGAAACGATTTACGTTTATAAATTATATTCCTTCCTTGGTTGCTGAATAGATATCAGTGTTATCTTTATCAACAGAGGGAATTTCGCCTTAAAAGATTGCATACACCGCTTCCACAGCTTCCGTTCTTGTGTCATTTCGCGCAGTTGAAGGGAAAGATTTGTTCAGGATAATTCTTTAAACATATTCTTCAACTACAACCTTTTGAACTAGTCTTTTCCATTGCTTGAAAAATATATTTCACCGTTAACACACTTACCTTTACGAATGTTACTTTATATTTCTATTTCGCGATCTTTCCAAAATAATATCTGAAGCATCAAAATGAATGACCTTTCATATTTATTGTCAATTTTTTTTTCTTCGCAGATTAATATTCACATTTAATAGTTTTTTCAACCCTTCAAGCGGAATTCTAGAGACAGCTCTCATTTACACACAAAACCACAAACACACTAAACCTCACACACACACACACACACACACACACACAAACACACACATATATATATATATATATATATATATATATATATATATACACCCCGGGATACGATGACCCTAGAATACGTTTTTTCATGTTACAATGTGGAATACGATGTTTTCCCGCTCCTTGTAACAGTATTTGCCCCGACTTACGGTCTTATTTATCATGCTATTTGATTATCTACATCTATATGATATACTGCACTGTATTATTACTAATTATTACTTATTTTTAAGCCGTATCCCGAGGTTCTAATATATCTGTCTATCTATCTATCTATCTATCTATCTATATATATATATATATATATATATATATATATATATATATAGCCAATAATTACTACTAATAATAACACAGACACTTATAACTAAACAGACAGGTTTAACGTTTCATTCTCAAACGAACTTATCAAACTTTCATTGCGTGATGTATGGTTTTCATTTGTGAATAAAACATGAAAATTTAAGCATAGCTTACGTGCCACATTTTTTTTTATTTTCTTCCTTTGAGGATAGGAACGTTGGTTATGAGGCAGTTAAACCAGCTGCCAACATTGTCCTGCTTTTGTTAAACAAGCCGAGCTCTTTTTAGTGTCCTCGTTGTTCCCTAAAGTGCGATTGTCTGAATCTCTTTTGCACTTGGTTCACCATGAATACTAGTTAAGTAGAACTTCAGGTTCTTCTTCATAAATCCTGTAGCACCTATAATAACTCGCATGATTGATATCTCTCCAAGATTCCAGTTTCTTTGCATATCATACATGAAACCTTGATATTGAGTCTGTTTCTCCCTTTCAGCTCTGTTCAGACCTCCATCATTAGGGACACTCACTTCAACCAATGTTGCAACTCTCTTTGACTTATTCGATCTAACTATGTCAGGCTTGACAGTAGCATTTTAGGTTGGTGTCTGTAGGAATTAAATGGTCGTAATGTATGGTATCTAAGTCATTTCCAACTGTTCTTTCAGATTGATGTTCCCCAGATTTGCTGCTACACTGGATGTTAAATTTTTTTTACAGATGATTCAGTGTAGGTACTTACATATTCCATCATGTCTCACTGTGAAGTAGCCATCCCTAAAAAGAACCTTGCAACTTTATACCAGATGAGTCACACTTTCTAATTCCGTGTGGAAGAATCTGCATTTGTTGATTTTCATAATACTACTAAGTTTTAATCACGCATTGATTAATGTTTAAGTAATCGCTCTAAAATTATTTTGTAATATTACGTTTCCTGGCGTTTCCCGGAAAAGTATATTGAATAAGGAAAAATCGGACCAACCATTGACTATTTTTCTTGTATTTTTTTTTTTTTTTGTAAACTACTATTCCTTATTGTATTTCATCATTTCAAAATATACTTGGAAATACGAAAGTACTAGAAGAGAGCGACCTGTATTTAGATTAAAATCTAGTGAGGTATATAGAGAATAGTAAGAATCAGAGTATTAACTAAATGCGATTAATTAGCTAAAATGACTACATTAAGATATTTCATCTCTGATCGTAAGAGCGTTAACTTTACATAATATCAGGTATATAAAATTATATATTGAAAGACTGGGCCTCTCATCCAATAAAACGAAATATTTAAATCAAAACGCAAATCAGGAAGTAACCTAAGTATCTATTTGAACAGATTAGTATAAAGAGCATTTGGCTATGAAATTAAATAGGCATTGAAATAAAGAAAACTCGAAATCATTTATGAGATAGATAAAGATATGCATGACATAGTAAATTAACTACTTCATTTATTCACATAAATTTACTATACGAAAGTATAGATTTATGCGTAAACTTTAAGTATTTACTTCAAAAGTGCTCAATACGTAGGTAGAGCTAGTTAGTAATTTATAAAATATATATGGCGATTAAGCTACACTGAATATTCTGCGTTTCATCCAACTATAGGATTCGTCAGGCTTATGCGCGAATTCTGTCGTTGCTTCTTGTTTTTATACATGTTGAGGATTTCTAGTTGGCCAATCAGCTTTCTATTATCCACCGCGCCCCTTCCTACCAGCCAATGGGCATGCATTTTATCAAACAAAAGATCTGTTTTAGAGCTAGATTACTGGTTTTAGGTGGCCCTTCTCCTTTTTTTTATATACATATAAATATACCTATGTGTACACAATAATGCACATATATATACATATATATATACACATATGCGTGTGATCGTTTATGTATATTCATGTTAATTTAATTTATTTATTTGTTTGTTTACTATTGTTATTGTTAGTTTTAAAGCTATTTTGTATCGTTATCCAGAGTAAGTTTTATTTTGTGAACACAGTTGTTTGCTATTTCCCGCCTACAGCTTAATAGATTTTGAGGTTCTTTAAAGTACAGGATAGAAAATTTTTCATGGAGGCATAATTTACATGGGTCGTCTAAATGTCTGCATGTGGTAGCTTGTCTCATTATTTTCCATTCGACTACCGGCGAATGTCGGCTTTCTTTGAGTTCCCAGTATTTATTCGCTAGTGTTGTTTTTATACGGTGTTTTTTATTTTTGAATGTGCTTTTGTGGTCATAGTATCGGGTTTTGAAATCTAAGGAAGTCATGCCTATGTAATATTTCTTGTTATTCGGGTTTTCTTTCGCAAATATTGGTGCTTGATAAACTACGCTTTTTGTTAGACATTTGTTTTGGACTGGGCAAAGTGTGCCGTGTCTACAATTGCATTTATCTTGTTCGTTATTAGTACTAATAGTAAAATAAAATATAGTAAAAGTAATAGTAAAAAAAAAAGTAGACACCAGGACAGAAATAAAAACAACACTAGCAGAAATACTACTACTACTACTACTACTACTACTACTACTACTACTAATAATAATAATAATAACAAACCAACCCCGGACAAGTACAACCATACCATAAATAAAATACTAATAACGAACAAGATAAATGCAATTGTAGACCGCGCACTTTACTATATATATATATATATATATATATATATATATATATATATATATATATATATATATATATATATATACAGCTTATCCATAATATTCCGAATTTTATTATGTTTAGATAATGTAGAATTCGGTAATCGTTCGTATATCAATACATTTAAAGTCAGTATAAGGTGACTTAATTTTTAAGCTTCAAAATTACCAGTTTTTTGTAATCGAGCATTCATATATTGTTTTAACACAATCAAGACAAAAAAGATTGGATTGATAGCAACAAGTCGTGTATTTTCATTTGTCGTTACAATTGTTTCGCAACCATTCCGAAAATTGAAACCTTATATCTTTTGCAAATATTCACAAGAACGGCCTCTCTTCGGGCGTTGAGAAAAACACTTTTTGCATGAAGAATATGAAATCCTGTTTTAAGGAAAACTATGTGATAAAAAAATTATCTACATTTCTTCGTTCAGAGGTTTTTCCGTTTTCTGTTTGTTAAGAATATATATATATATATGTGTATATATGTATATATGTATACATATATATATATATATATATATATATATATATATATATATATATATATATATATGAGCAAACATTTATTAAACCATGTTAAAAACACTTTAAAAAGAATTAAAAACATATTTAATCTGAAAAGGAAACACTTGATAAGTAGATAGTCCTTAATCCGCGGAGTTTCGAAGAAATACTTTTCTTCTCATCAAAGGGTAGGAATTAGCAAAATGCGGGATCGGATTTTGCATACAAAAGTATTTGATGAAACTGTAAGTAAATCA
>NC_136489.1:134049239-134111739 GCF_053919585.1 Euprymna scolopes
AGTCACTTCGTCGGTCGGTCGGTCGGTCGATCGGTCGGTCAGTCTGTCGATCTGTCCGTAACACTTTTGTGCTTGGCCTTTTTGGTTAAGATCAAAGGTCTGTTGTTAATAGATGCTGTTCTTAGCTTTTAAAGCTTTTCTTGGCCTTTTGGCCAAGATTTATTTTCCCAACTGTATTTTTTTTTCTGTGAATAAAAAATTTAATATCTCAAAGTTTAGTATCTATTCTTACTACATGCTGTGCTTATGTTTGTAACTTTGTGATATAAAGTGGGGTCACTTTTCTGTATTAATTTAATGTAAAATGATCACCCACTTTACAACCAGTCAGTCTCAAAGCCATTCAAGTAATTCTCCAGATCATTCAAGTTGTTTTTGAAGGATTCCAGTTATTCATTAAGCATTGAAGTCATTCTTAAGGTCATTCAATTCATCCTTAAGTTCATTAAAGTCATTCTAAGTCATTCACTTTTTATTTATTTAAGTGATTTCAGCCTATTTTTCGGTTATTTTAGTTTATCTTTAAGAATTTCATGCCAATCCTACATTCACGCATTCATTCATTACACGAGGGTACGCGACTAATGGTTATCGGCCTTGTTTATTTCAGACAATATAAATAGAACTTTTTTTTATTATTTTAGATAAACAATAAAACGTTTTTTTTTTCATTTTAAACGATATAAATAGATCTATTCTCCTGATGACTGATTATTAATCTAGTGTTTATTGAATATTGAAGCACGTGTTTCTTTAAAACGATTTAAATTACAATTTAATTATAAACGTGTATTGTCTTCTTTTTCTTTTTAGTTTGTATTTTGTTAGAGCCTCAAGTTATTTTTTCCAAGCGAAAATATAACAGAAGACGAGTCAAGAATTGAGTCTGGGATTTCGGAGATGTCAAACGTAGTTCGAACCAGTGTAATATTACCAGAGCTGACAACGCAGACTGGGAAACACTTTTTCCGATAATTAATTCGTTGATCCTACCAGGGCACTAATTATTTCGGATGAATGGGCAGTCTATCAACGGCTGGACCACTTCGATTATGGAAAATATCAACATAATGAAATTATTGACCCGATTGAGCCCTCGATATACACGCGAGCCATAGAAGGTTTATATTCCCATTATAAAAAACAAACAAACAAACGACAAAAAAGTAAATGCGAAAAGTTGGAAACAGAAACTTTTGAAATACATATGGTAGAAATTCATGCGGTGAAGAAAAGAAAAGGGTGAATCTCTTTATATCATTTAAAAATTAAAAAAAGTTTATACTAAAGTTTTACTTGGTTACAAACTTTACATATTCCTTTACAATAACGAGTTTTGAATATGCTGAAAATGCACATTGCATTTAAATGTAGTAGTTCTCCGGATATTAAGCAATATAAGTTCTTATGTGTAAAGTGCTGGCTATAGTTGTATCCGCAAGCGCGCATATTTTTGCTGTATAACTATGACATCCACTTTTACCATAAATTATATTGCTTAATATCCGGTAAACTACTTAGTTGCAGGAACTTAAATGCGATATTCATTTTCAGCATACTTAAATGCGATATTCATTTTCAACAAGCGAAACCCTTGAAGTCATCATTTAAAAGGAAAATGTTAAAGTGGAAACCAAGTAACAGTTTACCATTTTAAACTATAAAAAGTTCTTTTTATATTGTTTAAAAGTACAATTTAAAAATTATAAAATGTTATTTTTATATTATTTTAAATTAAAATAAAAAAAATGTTTATATTGTAAAATATTATAATTTTTATTCATATGGTTTAATTTTTTTAAGTTCTGTATATATTGTTTAAAATAAATAGTGTTTAGTCTTAAAAAAAGCTGTAATTTCTGCTTATTTAAAAATGTAAACTTCTGAAATAACAATATCATTGTTTAAATATTGTTGGCATAGTAGCATAACGGTGATTAGGAAATTATGTTTCATTATGTGATACAAGGATCGAGTTTTGCCACTAAATCTTCAGTCTGATAAATAAACATTAAAAATTTAAATTATTATTTGTTTATTGGGTGGACGCTTGGGAAATTGACGATCAACCTGTAAATTCCACAATTTCTTTTCTTTTTTCACGTTAATCTCATCGATTACAAACAAATTTAGATGTTTAAAAAAAATTGAAAAAAATATTGTTTATGAATTTTATCCTTGGGGATCCGTCTTCAATTACAACGCTCTACTAAATTGAGCACGCACTTTGTGACCATCACTGAGAAAAATATTACGACTCGATGGGATTAACGTGAAAACGAAAAGAAAAGCGTAAATTGTGTAATTTAGAGGTCAGGGTCAATTTCCTAAACACCCGCCGTTTATTGTGTGCCATTAATAACGAAATCGTAATATTTACTCTTAATGTTTTTTTAAGCTTAACTTATTTGAAATTGATATAAGCTATGACATGTTATGTTGAAATTAGTACAAATTCCAACGCATTTCAGGTAAAAACATTATTACCGATTAAAGTATCATATCGAACTATTTACAATCATAGGGTGCGTTTGTTGATTATAGATCTTTTAAACCTACGCATTTCACGTAAAAACATTATCACCTACTAAAGAGTTATGTCAAAATAAGTAAAATCATAAGATGCTTTTGTGGATTAAGGATGTTTTAAACTTACGCATTTCAGGTGAAAACTTATACGCTATGTTGAAATTATTACAAAGCAATTAAAACAAATCAGTTTTCTGTAAATACGGAAAACCAGATCTATTCCTTTCATACACGTGTAATCCAAGATGTCCTTAAATAATAAACAACTTGGCGCCATCACAACTTACATGAAATCAATCTGACTTGATAACACGTGTGTATCATGCACATCTAGCTGAACTTTTTGAAAAACATTAAAGACACACATGTACTGAGATTTCTGTTTGCAAATGTTCATGTTACTGAATTTCAAAAAAGAGGGCTACCACACTGCTACATGATTATAATGTCGCGAGATCAGGATAAGATCAGAACAGTTCATCAAATTGATGCAATTAAGAACTTAAAAATCAAGAACTTGTTAAGTCCTTAATGGTACATGATCCAACCCAAATATAATTGTTTGATTATGTGAGAAGATGTTTCTTACTGATGTGTATTTAAAAAAAAATCAATTACCGTGGAAATTCCGCGAGTTCTGCTAGTATAAAATTAATGCATAAATTAAAATAAGAGACACATCATGATTGTCATTGTACAATACTATGTATACATATAAGTATCAATCTGTAATTGAAGCTATGGATCTGTATTAATAACATTTAATAGTAGTAATGTTTTTATTAAAAATAAAGTCAAATAACACCATAAAATTACGCATTCAACATCGTTAATATATATATATATATATATATATATATATATATATATATATATATATAGGGAAGTTTTAAAAGCCAAAAGCAATGCGGAAAGGGCCGGAATCATGAGAGCAAAGAAAAGAAAACATAAACAAACAAATAGACGGGTATGTTCAAGTAGAGCAATATGAGTAAATGGTAGTTTGCTTGACGCATTGCTGGTTAAGGAATATATGTAAGTTTTAAAAGCCAAAAGCAATACGGAAAGGACCGGAATGATGAGAGTAAAGAAAAGAAAAACAAACAAAAAAAAAGGGCGGGTATGTTTGAGTAGAGAAATATCTAACTGTTTATTCATCTATCATTCCTCCTCGTTGTATAATTATTCTGCAACCAAGTTGTTGCTATGTCAGGTGTATATAAAGTCCGTTGGTGGTATGGTACTTTGATTAATTTCGGGAGAAAAATACCTGCCGTTTTCAAAAAGAAAACAAAAACATATTCAAGATGGCGATGTGCCTTGCATGTGGCACATCACCATCTTGAATATATTTTTGTTTTTCTCCCGAAATAAATCAAAGTTCCATACCACCAACGGACTTTATATACACCTGACATTTGCAAAATAATTATACAACGTGGTGAGGAATGATAGATGAATAAACAGTTAGATATTTCTCGACTCAAACATACCCGTCCTTTTTTTTTGTTTGTTTTTCTTTTCTTTACTCTCATCATTCCGGTCCTTTCCGTATAGCTTTTACCTTTTAAAACTTACATATATTCCTTAACCAGCAATGCGTCAAGCAAACTACCATTTACTCATATATATATATATATATATATATATACATATATATATATATATATATATAGAGAGAGAGAGAGAGCGAGAGAGAGAGAGATAAAAAATTCACAAAACTTTAAATGTATTTATGTATTCACCTAATGAAATACATCCGTATCTGAGGGATATTATCAGAATGCAGTAAACAATTTAAAAGTATTCGTTATAATTTATTTAAGCCCAGAAACCCTTAAAGATTACATTTCCGAGACGTTGTTAGTTGCAACGACGTTATCTAAAGAAGAACTGATATAGGAAGATATAACAAAATTACAAAAGGAATCACGTCGCAAACAAAACATTAGAACAAAGAAGTACTATCAGAAGCAATTAGTGATGCTAATACAATCACACTACTATTAGACAGTGTTATCGCAATGTTAATTGCGGACTCCTTAAGAATAAACGAGTCGATTGTATTCCTAACACAACAAAACGACGTAGATGGTCAAACATCATGTATATATATATATATATATATATATATATATATATATATATATACTAGCAAAAGTACCCGTCGTTGACTGAGTTCAAAAACAGCCTACAGAAAATGGACTCTGATTTATGAAAATATAATAGGTTATGAAAAGGAAGGGTTGTAAAGAGATAGCTTCGAATTTGGGGGTATCAAAACCAAAACAAAATATGATGAAAGTAAAAATAAAATAGATAAACCCCATAATTTATTATACCATACCTGTTCACACTGAAACACTTATCACAATATTCTGTGGATCTATATTAAACAACCTTGTTAAACTTTGTGACATATTTCCATTCTATGGAGGTCAGGCGCGAACGAACACCCCATATTTTTATTATACCATATTTCTTCAAACTGAAACATAATTATCAAAGTATACTTACGCAGATAGATATGAAAAGTCTTTATTAAAGTTTGTGCCTATTTCCATTCTATGGAGGCCAGGCGCGAACGCAGACCCCACAATTTTATTATACCATCCCTATTTAAGTTAAAACATACCTATCAAAGTATTATTATGTACATCTATATCAAAAACATTTGTTAACGTTTTTTTTTAAATGTTTTATTTCCATACTTTGTGCACCAAGCGTGTACGCAGACCCCACAATTTTAATGAATCATCATTATGCCAGATCAAACAACCCATTCCTTTGTCTCGATACATCTTCTATCATTATATGTGATCAGTTTTCTATAATAGTCAACCATATAGGAGCCTATTCGTGACCAGACAAACACACACAGACGTTCAGCTTTATATTATACTAGCAAAAGTATCTGTCGTCGACTGGGTTTAAAAGCAGCTCACAGAAAATGGACTCTGATTTATGAAAGTATGATAGGTTATGAAAATTAAAGGTTGTAAAGAGATAGCTTCGAATTTGGGAGGATCAAACCAAAGCAAAATATGATAAAAGTAAAAATAAAATAGATAAACCTCATAATTTATTATACCATACCTGTTCACACTGAAACATTATCACAATATTCTGTGGATATTTATTAAAAAACCTTGTTAAACTTTGTGACATATTTCCATTCTATGGACGTCAGGTGCGAACGAACCCCATATTTTTATTATACCATATTTCTTCAAACTGAAACATAATTATCACAGTATACTTACGCAGATAGATATGAAAAGTCTTTATTAAAGTTTGTGCCTATTTCCATTCTATGGAGGTCAGGCGCGAACGCAGACCCCACCATTTAATTTTACCAACCCTATTTAAGTTAAAACATACTTATCAAAGTATTATTATGTACATCTATATGAAAAACACTTGTAAAACTTTATTTTTTTCTTCCATACTTTGTGGATCAGGCGCGTACGCAGACCCCACAATTTTTATGAATAATCATTATACCAGATTAAACAACCCATTCCTTTGTCTCGATACATCTTCTATCATTATATGTGATCAGTTTTTTATCATAGTCAACCATATAGGAGCCTATTCGTGACCAGACGCACACAGACATTCAGCTTTATATATATATATATATATATATATATATATATATATATATATATATATATATATATATATATTTAAATAAGGGAGTAGTCACCAACAATGTGTATTTTTTAACATTATTTTATTATTCCGTGTCTTAGTTTTTCATTGCGAATTATGTTTGGACTATTGTAATAATGTTTTTAAGTCATTGAAATCGTTTTTACGCGCGTTTCAGACGTTCTGTGATGCACCCTCGTCAGAATTTATTTTCAAATGTGTTGGAGATGTAAAAATGGCGATTTTCGTAGTTAATTTGAAGTTTTTCCCAGGGGTGGAGGCTTGTAAGTGTTTATTATTCATTGGCATGCTCAATTTTTATTGCTCTTTTATTGGGCTTGTGAGGGAGACTGTTGACCTGGCTGTAGTCGCTATCTCTTTCTCCTAATGTTTTTTTCTTTTCCTTTAGGGTGGGGTAGTGTGTGTGTGTGTGTGCGTGTGTGTGTGTGTGTTTGCTTTTATTGGTTTGGGAATGTGTATATTGTTTTATAGTATTTTGGGGTTATTGCTTCCTTAGGAAGGCGGCTGTGATCCGAGGTCGTTACTAGTGTGTATGTGTGGGGAGGGGGGACTGGCTCTTCTGAAATAAGGGTAGGGGAGCTTTCATTCTATTTTGATATTTATTTTTTGGATTCTTGGATTTTAGTATTGTGATTTTTCGTTTTAGTGTTTTCGGGTATTCCTTATATTGCGTTTGTTTAGAAAGAGGGGTGTATTTAAAATAGGTGATTTTTTAATGTTTCTATTTATTTTTCTCCTCAAGTGGGTATGGCCAGACCCAGGATCGGTTCCTAGTGTGGGGAACTTTTTGTTCCCCAGAGGGGGGCATTGGAGGGGGTATAGATATGGGAGGGGGATGATAGAAGGGATGATACTTGTCTCGGTCATGAGGGGGGTTCTCCTCCACTGGCTGAGGAGGGAGCGAGGTGTTGGAACAGATATTATACTATGGTTCTAGGTGTTTCCTAGTGTTGTTGATTTCGAGGTAAAGTAGGGTTGGTGTTGTTCAGTGTGTTGTATTATAGATAGGGGTGTTATGTATGTGTGTGGTTGTATGCGCGCACGTGTGTGTGTTTTAATGTGTCGATTCTGGTTTGTATGTGGGTGTGTATATGTGTATGTGTATGGGTGTGCATGCGAGTGTATCTTGCATTTCATGTTTTTGTGTGATGGTATTAGGTTCTGTTCAGTTCAGGAGTGAATCTGGTGATGAAGTTTTTTTCCTGTGTAAGTAAATAAAAATAATTGTCTGTTTGGAAGATTGGCATTATTTTGAAGCTGTTTCCACTGCATGTGTGTACGTGTTTTGAAACATAGAGGTGTCTGTTATCTGCAATTTTGATGTTGCTCTTATGTAAGGCCACTCTATTGCTGAAAGTTTTGGTGGCGCCTATGTAGGATTTGTTGCATGTTGTGCATCTTAGTGTATATACTACATTTCTGGATGTGCAATTTAGATCCTTTTTTTATTTTGAATGTTTGTGCTGGGTTTCTGAATGTGTATGTGTTACCTTCTATTATGATGTCACATACTCCACATCGCGGTTTGTTGCATTTTGTAACTCCTTTTGTAGTATGTGGGACGAGTTTTGAGGAAGTTAGGATGTGTATTAAGTTTTTGGGTTGGCGTTTGCTTTTTATTATTTTTGTTGTTTAAAGTATGTTGTTTAGTTTGTCGTTCTGATTGAGGAGGATAAGGTTTTTTGTTATCTGTGTGAATAGTTCTGGGTTTTTTTTGTGTTGCGTGGTGAGACGTATGCTAAAATTTGTTCTTTGTGGTGTTCTTTTGGGGTTCTTAGTTGGTCTATTGGAATTTTTTCAGCCAGTTCAATACCTTTCTGTATTAGTGGTAGTGGATATCCTCTTTTCCACACTGTTATTTGTAGTTCATTCAGTCTAGTTGAACTGAGGTGTCTGTCTGTTACTATGGTGCAGACTCTACGTGCTAGGGAGTAGGGTATTGATTTTAGACAGTTTTTAGGATGGTGGCTTTTGAAGTGGAGGTATTGTTGAGTGTCTGTGGGTTTGTGGCAGATGTCTGTGATTATGTTGTTGTTTTTTATTGTTACTAGGATGTCTAGGAAAGGTAGTTCTGTGGGGCTTTGTTCTAGTGTGAAGTTTATTTTTGGGTGTAGATTTTGTAGCAAAGTGTGGAGTTCTTTGATATCCCCCATGAGGTTCTCCAGAGGATAAATCAGTCGTCTAGGTATCTTTTCCAAGATTTTATATAGTGTTTTTATATTGTGCCCGTACTTTTGCTCTACTTGCTTCTGCTTACTATGAAACACTGTTTCATGTATTTATATATATATATATATATATATATATATATATATATATATATAAAAACGACCTAAATGTTCAAATTACATATATATATACATATATATATATATATATATATATATATACATATATATATATAAATACATAGAATCGAGTCTCCCCTTAATGTTATTTCAGATCATCTGAAATCATAGCAACAAGTGTTAGTTCCCCCTTTATGAAGACCAGAGTTTTTGCGCGGAAATATATAGTATTTTGTAATTCATATGCAAAACTAGGAAAACAACTGACTATGACTGAAATATTGGTAAAGATGCAGTATCTTTCCACCCACAAAATATCATTTTAAATTACCACTTTCAAAGGTGCTGAAAACTAAAAAAAACGTTAAAATCCCAGGAAACGAGTAGTTCCCAAGATATGACAAAATTATAGTTAAAAAAGTATGTGGATCACTTTTCTATATTGCTTTAATATAAAATTAACAGCCACTTTGTAGCTATCATTTGGGATGACGCATGCTATTTTTTAGTGGTGGTGTTTATTTGGCAATTGTGGCTTGGTAAACAAACACAAAATCTATCTTAAAAAACTTGTTTTTCATAAGCTTTCTTGTCTGCTAAAAACTAATACCGCATTTAAATTTTTCGTAAATAAGTATTTTTTCTGGATATTATGCATATATATTTTATATAATAAGTGGTGGCTATTGTTGTACGCGTACGCGCGCATATTTTTACTTAATACCCGGAAAATACTTATTAACAGAAACATTTTGATGCTATATTCGTTATCAGCACACCCGAAAACCTAAAGAAGTTCTTTAAGATAGGTTTTGCGTTGGTCACAATAAAAAGCGTCCCTAAAAAAAAAAAATACCAGACACCCTAAATGAGTGGTCATAAAGTGAGTGCTTATTTTATGTTAAATTAATATAGAAAAGTGATCCCCCAATTTTAAAACCATAATATGGATTGTTAAGTGCAAATATCATATAACCCGCGAGACAATTCTGGTCAATAACTTTTCGCGGGCCTTCATTTGTTAAAATCCGATCACTAGTCGCCAAGATTTCGAATTTATAAAATTTCTAGAAAAATGGTATATCTATGTCTTATATATATAACATTTTGATTGCAGAAATTGCCCTCTAGACGAAATTACCGTAGGTTTGCAACGATAGATGCCACAGATTTATTATGTTTACACTATTATCCACCATCTTATGTAACTTTTAAACGCCATTTACGCCACATTTATTTGGTTATAATAAAATCCTACATCTCATTCTAGGAGCACCATTAATATCCCATCCATCCTTAGAAGAAGTAGTTCGTATTTTCCCCTCTAAATACCAAATACTCTTATCGCTTCCAGTCATCACCGGAAGGATTTCTACAGTTTCCACAGCTATGGGGGTTCACTCTTATTTACTGGGTCATATACTTATAGCCATGACATAATCCTTTGAATTCCCAATACAAAAATAATAAATTCTCCCTTTTCACATTCCGCTAAATCTCATTCCAGAATCTATCTCTTATTAGAAAAATAAACGCTCCAGATATTTACCAATATGGTTTTACTCTATACAGGAGGCAATGGTTTTATATAAAATACACATAAGTATTTTGCTAATATTTGCTAAATGCTAATATTGTTTTTTTATATGTGTTTTGCTTTGTTGAAGGTAATGTTCGTCTAATGGGTATACATTAAACAACTGCAACAAATGGAGACAGTGTTTATAAGCCAGGAATACATTCATTTATACATTAAGTATACCGTACATGTTTGTTTTTATAAAACAGTTACGGTACGGTGCTAAATCGTTTCTGTTTACATACATCGGTCATACTGTTTTTCCACACATCGGCACTGATAACCTCTATGTTTTTAAAGTACGATTGACGAAAACTCTTCATTTATACGCTAAATAAAAAATTAACAAAAACGATAATTCGATTAATATAGCTGGGAACTGCTACATCTCTCCTATGAACATACGCCGTACATCTTTTATTAAGTTCTTTCTTTTATTAAGGAGGAAACAGTATATTTCTACGCTACACAAAAATAAAAAAAAGAATGAGCGATTATTATTGCCGAGACCCATGTTCATAACTAGTATTTTGCATTTTATATAATTAAACATCTCCTTATGTGTAATTTGCAAGTCTTTAAACTGTCTATTCCTGATTATTTGCAAAGTTTATGTGTGTGTGTGTGCTTAATGCCGTGTTTGTGTGTTTTCGTGTGTGTATGTGTTTTTGTGTGTGTTTATTTGTCTGTGTATGCGTGCGTACGTGTGTGTGTATGTGTATGTGCGTGGGTTTGTGTGTGTGTTGCTCTTTCGGTTGTCTCCCATGTGGCCTTACCAAGTCACTAATTATATATATATATATATATATATATATATATATATATATATATATATATATATATATATACACTAGACATTTTGCCCGTTAAGCATCGACAGAAGTCATAGGCGATGGATTAAGAATGAGTATCTTTTGCCAAACTGATGATTTAATATAGTTACATTTGTGTTTATTTTCACTTTAAATACAAAATGTCATAAACCTTTGTGTTTAAAAAATAGCATACTACGTTGTTCGCTGTATTTTATTACAACACAACTTTATACACCATTTTAGTCATATCGATCTAGTAATTTCTGTGTAACAGTCATATCAACCGAAAGAGAAACACTCTAAGTAAAACATTAAATCGTATTTTGTATTTTTATAAATGTTAAGCGCGAAATTGACCGCACTTAGATATGAATTAATTCAAATTAAAACCTATTCCCTTATTTATAAATGCAAAATGCGAACATTGACCTACCAATTTAATTGGTGTAAATAAATTAAAAATTAAATGCATTACATACTTATGTCAAGCGCGAACGCAGAATAAAATATATTATCTTATCTAATCTTATTTGTCTCTTCTAAATGTCAAGCGCAAACGCAGACTTACAAAATTATTACTATGAAGAGATTAAACAAAACTGTAGTTTTGTTTGTATAAATATCTACTGCGAAGCAGAACTAACAATATTACTTCTGTGAATAGATAAAAATAGTTCTTTTTTTATATAAATTTAAAGCAACGACTGCACCCTCTATAATATTTTTTATGTGAATAAAAAAAATAAAACGTATTTTTATATAATTTTCAAGCACAAACGTACACCTTATAATATTACAGACATCAATGTTTTACATATAAAATTATTTAGATTAAAACCCATTCTTATCGCATGTGGACTATACTATTTTTCCGTTTAAGTAGTGCCTATTTATTGCATATTCGATGTTATTAATATCACTTTTAAAAAAATGTTATACATATTAACCAGATGTAGTGTGTAAGACGACATAGCTGACGAAGACTAATCTCAAAATTATTTGGATGCCCGATGAAATGTAAATGTTCGATTGTTTATCACTGACTGTATGTCTGGTCGTCTTTTATACTGATCGGAGTCGCATCATATCGAGATCGAAAACACCGTTGCTTGGGTAATTATTACGGCAAATATGATGTGGTACACATACTTATTCGTGTTTTCCTATAACAGTATAGTTGCCTTGCATTCGAACTTGATATACTTCTTAGGCCATACAGAAATAGATGCGGAAATATAAAAAGATACCGTGAGCCATGAACCATACCTACCTCATTCGCTTACGCCAGATACAAGAAATATACGTTATTTTATAGTATTTAATTCAGAACACAAAAATTGAAATTTCAGAAATAATGCAAAAAACATACTTTCAATAAGTTGGGTAAAACCGGAAGCGCATGTTTATAATAGTTAATATATATCACTTAGGCTTAACATAAAATATGGCGTAATTATATTTTTACTTTAATTTATGTTTGCAATATTTTTTACTTCATGGAGAAAAAATTCCACACAACAGCAAAGACAAATTACAATTTGATATTGGTAATGCATTATTATAATATTTGGATCACCACACGTCAATTGAACTTAGAGGAAATTAAATATAAACTATGATATTCTTCTGGTATGTGACCTACAAAAATAAAATTAAAAAAACTGGTAAAATGAAAAACAAAACTTGAGGCGAAGATATTTAAAGGTTATTCATATCTGCAAGTGATCTCCAATAAAGTTCAAAGTAAAACTATTTGACATTCTTGTTATTTTTTAGGAGTAAAAGCTGAGACATGAATTCTCAAACTGTAAATTAGTTTGCAATGCGCGTTCGTGATAAAATCTATCAAATTATACAAGCCACGCTTCGCTATCCCTCTAGAGTTTTCTCCCTTAGTTGGTTGGAAGAGTATCAACTACAGCTTGGAGAAATTTGAGAGCGAACTTGACGAATATGTAAAAATTTAATTCCGTTTCAGAATTGCTTTTATTAAATAAAATCGTGGATCGCCTACAGAATCGCCATATCTTCTGTTATTTGTTTCTGTTACTCTGAAGACAAATATTATTTTCAGAATAAAAGAAAGAAATAACATTAAGACAAAAGAACCAGGAGAATTTTAATATATTTAATAAGAAACAAGAAAATAAAGACCAAGAGAATGAAATGAGAGGATTGTTTTCTATTCGTTTTAGGCTTAAAGCTTATAGCATACACCTAGCACTTTGCGAAAATTTGATACTATATTTGATAGTTTCTAACTTTATAAAATTGAAACTAAGCAGAGAAAATAACCAAGAGAAGGATGAACCAAAGCGATCTCGTTTGAAGAGCGTCAATTCTAACTTTTAATTTTGTATAACGAGAGATTACCGTTCCGTCGGTATATGCCACCTTGCTACAATGTGCTCATTGAATGATTTTATAACTATGATTGTGAAGATTTATTGTTTGGATTCTTATCCATGTTCACTTTTTTTCAGCAGAACACGAGAGAGACAGAGGCAGAGAGGACGAAGAAGCTGCGTATGAAATGATCTGGTTTTTAAAATAATGGAAGTAAACAGAAGAGGCAAAGAGAAAATGGATTAAAGGAATCACAATGGAGGCGTGACAAGGAGTTATTTTTGGGCGGTAAAATAACTGCATTGTCGACTGCACGCAGACTTTTATTGATTCCTTTATTTTAGAAATTGCCAATATGGGAAAAAGCCATAAAAGAAGTTATTCTTTAGGATCACGATACCAGAATATGCTAGTTTCGATTTTTATGGTAATTCATAATCCAGACTCTACTTTCAACGTTGAAGGTTAACAGGAAAGCACGCTCCTAAAATGCCTTCTCACACAGTCTTATGTTGTATTAAACTCGTTTTACGTAATATAAATAATCCTAGAAAGCGTTCATAAACTTTAATTCTTATGAAAGAATAATTAAAATACCCATTAGACGAACATTACCTTCAACAAAGCAAAACACATATAAAAAAAACAATATTAGCATTTATTACATCTAGTCATTTTTGTTTCAGTGTACTTAATATAAAAGTAATAGTTTATATCGAAATGAAAAGAAAATATAGAATACATATAACTAATTGATTATCTTTTAAAGTATATTGGCTTAAAAATAGTTTTTTTAGTATTGTTTTTATGCCCGTAATTGCGCAGTATATTATAAATTGAAAATTGCATAACACTTTCTTTTTAATAATTTCATTTAGTGAACTATTTCCATTGCTGTATCATGACGCTATGATTATTTAAATAGATCACAATTTGGATTAAAGGAAGAATTTTAATTATTCTTAATTTTGAATATGTAAAAATATTATTGAACTGTTTATATAACTGACACCGGTGCAAAACAATCACTCATTAATATTTTATTATAGAATGATATATGCTTTGTAAGCAATCTCTTCTTTTTAAAAAAATCCTCTCTGTATGAATTAAAACTAAAAGCATCAACGTTTTCAGTTTCACAGTTAATACATAAAATAGCTTTGTGTAAATTATTTTAAAAATAACTCTTTCTTCTTACATAAAAATTGTTTCCATTGTCACTTAACTATTCTCTATATTTATAAAACGATTATGTTTCTTTAAAATGTGTGCTAAACTAACTGTTTGCTTGGACAGTAAATATTCTCTGTCTTTTGAACGTAAAAATATTTTTTTGCTAAGTATTATTTTGAAATGTGCTTATTTAAATGTACACTGTTTTATTCTACACTGGTGCACCATTTTGCAGTAAAAGAACATAATATTTTTGTTTTTAGAAAAAATAAAAAATGCTGCAATTTTAATTAAAAAGAACGTATTCATTGTTTTCTACATTTAAACTACATTTACCTGGCAATGGCAATTATTTTCATGGAAGATAAAAGCGCTATTTTATCGTAATTAGCTATTAAAGAAATGACTTATTTCGAAAGCAATATCATTATAAATAGAAACTTAAATAGATTGATGCATAAGGATCTCTGGAATTTCCAGGCGTTCCGCTATTATAATTAATTATTTTTTTCAGATGTTACGTTAATAATTTTTGTACATGTATTATCAAACAGGAAAAGTAAAACATTTACAGGAAAAATCTTACTGTTATATAAAATAAACATTGTGTGTGGGTTCGTTCCCTATGAACTCGGAAACAGCTGTGCCGATTTTTATGAAAGTTTATATGCAGTTACTTTATCTGTCTGGCAGTGTTATTGGATAGGTTTTGTATGAGAATGTTTTCGATAAGTATCGATAATCGATAATCGATAATCGAAATAAGTATCGATAATCGAAATAATCCGATGAGAAAATGAACAGTCGATTTGGACCAAAGTTTACACCTTATACAGACTAACAATACAAGTGAATTTGAGAAGTGGTATTACTGAGCAAGCCAAAAGGCCTGACATATAAAATCAACAATATGTTTTTTTGAAATGACAACGGCGAATTCGAAATGAATGTTTCTGTTTAAAGCACAATTATACCATGATTCTTGACTTTTTCATTTCAAATTTGAACTCAAGCAGATGCTACCGTACAACCAGTAAAACCATGTATATACAATTTCCAGTAGATTCTTTGATATAACAGGGGACGGTTCGAAATAAGAGTTTCTCTTTAGAGCACAATTGAAGCATGATACTTGACTTTTGCATTTTAAACTTTAATTCAAGCCATTATATATATATATGTGTATATATATATAATTCATAAAATCATCAGTAGGTGATCTACAGTGCAATGTAGACTACAATGCATTACAATCTAAATCATTGAGCAAATATATGTGAAGCTTTCTTCCGGTACACCGCGATAAGTCCTCAACTAGAGCAGGCAATGAATCGATTTGATTAAAAAAAAAAAAAATTTAAATGATTTCACCGATTCGATGGCAATATAAATATTAGAATGTGAAACATTCGTTGATGATCATTCAATCATGGGCAAGGTTGTCTAGTAACAATTATATTTTAACATCCTTCATTAATACATAGGTAAGTTCTCAATATATATATATATATATACATACATTCATATATACGTATATATGTATATACACATGCATATACATAGACATATATACACATACATATATATACACATACATATATACACACGTACATATATATACACATACACATACATATATACACATACATATATATACACATACACATACATATATATACACATACATATATATACACGCATACATATATACACACATATATATACACATATACATATATATATACACACATATACATACACATATATATTAAATAACTTATTCTATCGCAAAATTGAGATGACCGTAGAAAAGTATACCTATTTTTGTTAATTTTGTATACTGTATGATAGGTTGATGCTTGTGTTTAAATTGTCTAATATCTAGAAAGGCTTAAATATGTTTTATTTGAACCGTTAGCTGGGAAATTATGCACGGACAAATTAAATTAATCTTTTTTTTTTACATGCAGAATATCGTGACCTTGTGATTGATTGAAGAACAATAAGGTAGACTGGATACATGAAAGTAATCAGCTGGAATATCTGTCTCATCTAAAGAGCTAAACGTTTCGGAAATAACAACTAGTCTTGTCAGCCGATATCTCTTCACATTTGTTGGTGAGCATTTTATTTATATTTTACCATTATTTCGTTTCTGCCCAGATCGGCATGTTCAACTATTTTTGTTTTAGTATTCCGGAACTTTTAAGCTATTTTCGGCGATTTCGACTAGAAATTTCCAGGGAATTTCCTTTGTGACTTACATTCATAAAATTAAAACAATAAAACAAAACAAAGCATGAAAATAATTGAAACTGAAATATGAAAGTTCCTATTTATGGATGCTGTAAGAATTTTATTTTCTATTGTTTCAAAATACTTCCAAAATTTCTCATCATGATTCACTTTATAATAAAAAAAAATGCTCATTTACTGTGCGTATATAAATATCTATCCCGAGACGCAAATTTTATCGATGAAAAAAAAAAAACTGACAGACAGAGACTATTTCAAGAGTTTAGGTAAAAGGACGAAGCAAATATAAAGTTAGAACATTCCTCTTCGTTTGAAATGCATTCGGGAAGAAATCCTTTATATATATATATATATATATATATATATATATATATATAATTTTATGAATATGAATAGTATATTTTTTCTGTCACTTTTGATGGACAGTGTACGTCATAGTTGCTGCTGTGTATATAGTGTTTAGACATTTAAATATTATGGTTTAACAACGTTAACCAATATTTCAATTACAGTGATGTATAAAGAAACAAAACATGGGAATGTATGTCTTGCTATCTAATTTACAATGAGAGGTTTTCCCATTATATCACGACTCCGATTATTTCACTTCTCATATTTTTAGTATGATGGATAAAGTCATCATATAATATTTTATTCCGTACAATATTAAATAGACAAATAACTATATACGTAACAGAATCGATATTGTTTAAAAATCCTACGTGTTTAGAGATACACAATGGTATTGTAGAGATTTGTAACAGCTCATAAAACCTTGAACACAAATAAACTTTAGACCTTTATATTTTCATTATATCTGTCTATATACATGAGGTATATCTATATGTTATAGTGTGTAGCGCGTGCAAATTATTTTTTGTAAGCGATGTAATTTAGGGTATGGCTCTCTACATTCGCACGCAGCAAGGAAAACACTATTAACCGAGATGTAACCCTTTTATTATAGAAAAATGCTTTACATAAATTTTCAGTTATTTCATGTAATAAAGCTTTTACCACATTCATGCGTGTGCGCATTATCGTTAATAATCTATATATTTAATGTTTTAAGTATCATTATAAACGAAAGACAAGACATAATTTTATGATAGTTAAAAAAGATGCAAACAGGTTCTACTGTTACTCATTAGTTATTTCACAAACTTAGAAATCAGCCAAGTCGACAAAATCGTCTAGTAATAGAATTAATAGGAGAAATATAAATGATTTTGCTTGGTTTAAATATAGCATTTTTTTGCAGCTCATATTAAAACCTATTTAATATACTGCAAGCAGATATTTCTGACGTTGCTCGGGAACAAACAAAGATCTCTGTGTAATTTAAGTCTTAGCCTTTAACCATATGATTCTAATTTTTCAGTTTTATGTCATTATCAATATATGTGCTATTGATAAAGATAAAATAATGTAAAACTGTTGATGCTTATGGATGTCTGGTGTGAATGCAGACCTAATGATTCTATTGTCAAACTCCCTAATACAACACCAATTCAACAAGGGAAACAGACTGAAACATGACACATATATTATAGACATCTCATATAACACACACACGCATGTCTACTTGACAACAAAGATTTTTCGATATTTATATTTTTTTTTATATTTGAGAAACAAAAGTTTCTTTTTCCGACGAATTTCAAAGTTTCAGAAATGATTCCAGCAAAACAGCTAAAAGCAGAGTTTTAGAAAAAAACAAAAAACAACATCTACTCACCCATCACAACACGCTTGGCATGAAAAAATGAACAAGAAAATGGATTTCATAAAAACTTTTGTATTGATCCACTCTGACAAGTCTACACCATATCACTTAGACATTACACGCTCTATTTTATTTGCAAATAAAGCGAACCAGTCTTTTTAAAACGTGAAAAAGTTCGCATTTATATTCATGTTTGTTCTGTTTACATGATTACGATTTAGTCAGGTTGTCCTATCGTTTTATAATCTGAGGAATCCATCAGGTTAGTCGACAGAGATAGATTCGCTTATCATACCATTATGCTTAACAGCGATAAGTGTATCTCTTATAACGGACAGAGATGTAGTGCAAAGTTATGATTCATATCTATATATCTATAAAAGTGAAAGTTTCTGCCTGTATGTGTACCAAACTACTCTGTCAATTTTCAGTCTACAGATTCGAGATTTGACATAATGGGTATTGAGATTTGGGAAAATCTTGTTAATCGGTTTTCGGCCAGAAATTTGGCACTCAAGTCGTCAAAGTTAAACGATTTGACATTTGAAACTCTACCAAACTCCTCCGCCAATTTTAGGTCTAAACACTTGAAATTTTAGATGTAGGTTTCTTGTACATGGATCAAACTTTGTAATTCGATTTGAGCCCAAAACAATGTTAAGGGGTCAAAATCGGGGTCAAAGTTTTAAAAAATTTACTTCCCAGACAATTTTTGGTCTAAACGATGGAAATTGTACATAAAGTGTACTCAGACATATAGCAAGTTTTTAATCAGTTTTTGGTCGAGAATTTGTGTGCAAAGGAATCAAAATACAAAAGATTACACCTTTGCTGTCTCTAACAAACTATTCAGCAGAACGGCTAGTATATAAATATAAAAACAAAGATTTAAATAATTTCAAGTTTGAATCAATCGAAATTCTCAGCTTTAGAAGAACATAGAGACACGTGCATAACCAGAAAATAGATAAATATACATCCACAGGTTTACATAATGGCAAGGCTTAATAGACATAAAATAAACCGTCTAATTTCAGCTATATACAAATCTCCGTCTGTATGGCTTTTCAGACTCTGTATAGAGGACTACATTGTCTGCTTGAAAACGACACTATTAAACTTTATTAATCTTACCACGTAGATGTTGAAGACTTCATTGCTTAGGATGTCGGATTTAAATTAAGAGAATTTGAACTAAGAATATCCAGAATACGAACCGTGCGACCAATCTAATAGCCAGATTTACACTGAAAAATACGCAAGCATGAAACAAATACATACGGTGATAATAAGTATTAAAAAAATGAAAATGTGAAAAATAAATGCTGTGCCAGATCTGCACTGGAAAGTACACGTTGAAACATTCTCTATCTTACACAGAGCAGGCTCGAAAATCGACTTTAAAATTCTTGTGGTGTCTATTAATTTGCGCCAGTCATCTCTGTATAAGAAGAAGAAACATAGCCATAACTTGGATGTTCGATGAGATTTTTTCGTTTTTTTTTTCTCTTCTGACTTACATTTTTGTTATGATTGTCTACCTTCGCTAGTAATTTATGGTCTTTTGGCCACATTTTAAAACGACGCTGCCCCTCGTTACCGACGTTTATTTTGAAAAGTATCGGCTGAAAGACGTCATAATAAAGTTTTTTTTTGTCAATCCTACCACTTATTTACCCCTTTTATCAAAGTGTGTTTTTTTTAATCACACATTGAAATAGTGTTAAAGAGAAAAGTATTTGTGGTGTGTATTTTTGGTCTTGTTCGTTATCACACATTATTTTTGATTAATATATGTTGAAATTGAAAAATACCCCAACAATTAATGATGGAAATGCACTCAGTATTATAAAAATATTTTATTAAATGATTTACCCATAAAAATTGCCTAGTATTATTAAAATGTTTAATTAAATAATTTACCCATAAAAATCCTTCAGTATTATTGAAATGTTTAATAAAATTATGTACCCATAAAAATCGCCCAGTATTATTGAAATGTTAAATACATTTATGTATTCATAAAAATCGCCTAGTAGTACTCAAATGTATAATCTAATTATGAACTCATATTACTAATTATAAAAAAAATAAACTTTGTTATATATGGGTCCTGGAATGGCATTCATCTGCAAAAGATCTAGCTAATTTGCAGATTCTTTTAAAAATTTATTTTCATTAATTCTCCATTAGTTTTTCGATTTTATTATTGGGTGATCATCTCTAGTGGACTATTACGTGTAATTATATTCATGCAGATTTCTACATGATTGATACTTGCATAATATTTACCCAAAAATTTTATAGTTGAAACAAACCTCTTTTAATATATATTTCTGTATGCACTATATATATATATATATATATATATATATGTATATATATATATATATATATGTATATATATATATATATATATATATATATATATATAAATTTTGCCTATCAAACTCCTCCCTCACTTTTTGGTCTACAGACACGAAACATAATATATAGGGTATTCGAACCCATGCGGAACTTTATCTTTCGGTTTTAGCCGGGGAAAATTGGTGCAAACGAGTGAACATTAAAAAAAAATGGAATATGGCAGGTGAAGGTCGACGAGGGCATTAAGACTATGCATGCGTAATGTAATAGCTACTTGTTCATGTTTTAATTTTTAGCTTTATAGCTCAGGCATTAACGTCAAAACAAAAGAATTCTAAGCTAAACGTTTTGGTTTCGATTCTCAGTGTTGGCACACGAGTCATTTTTTTAAAATAAGTTTTTAAGCGTATTTTGCGACCGGCCAATACTGAGCAATCTGCTAGTATATATATATATATATATATATATATATATATATATATATATATATATAAACAAAATAAAAGTCTGTAGAACGTTTCATAGTTATGTAATTCTAAAAAGGTAATAATTATAAAACGGACAATTTTTTACTGAACAGTTCTGAAGTATATTTATATATTTTTTTAAATAAATTATCACTAATATTCCGAATGAATAATTTTTTATGTTTCCATTGTGTTATACTATCTTTATTAAACTATTAATTAAAGAAATACGAAACTATTTAATTTAACCGTTACGGCCGTTTAAAATTGAGTTATTTTTTACATGCTAGAAGTCTTCATGCATATCGTTGTTCGTGAATGAAGTCACTCCAGATTTCCAGTACTCATTGCTTCTTTTAATAAATATTGTAAATCAATTTGCCATTTCATAGCAGCTGTTTATCAATGTTCCATCTAACTGTAAGTAGTCAATCTTATATAGTATATGGGTTGTTACTTCTCGTTATCAATTGTCCCGTTCGACTTTCTTTCTTCAATAGCTTTATCCGTTTTTATTTCCAGGTTTTATAGAATTTTGTGCCTTCCATTTTCTGATATGGTCTCCGATTTATTATTTGTCATGTGTTTGCTCCAAAATGTTTATATCGGATTTTTCTTCAAAAGATGAAATACCTATCAATTACTCTGGCTGGATCAGAAGTTAAACAAAACTGAGATTCTTTTATGCTATAATAAAAACTATTGCGTCCTAATTTGAAAATATATCCATTCTGGCACGCGAAAATCTGGGCGACGAATAAGAAAAAAAAATCAACTATATTTCTATAATGAGACTTTTTCCCCTTTTCTAGTCTGCTTTCTATACAAAGTTATGAATGTTTTTTTTATGCCTTTCTCTTTTTTTAATCTGAAATGTTAGAGGTTTATTTTCTTTATTTCTTATTCACCAATTTTAACATTTTTCATGTTTAAACACCCGTCGTCATTTTCCATGTCTAACTTCCTAATTAAAAAAAAATCAAAGGAAAATGATCCATTTCATTCTTTTAAATTACGATAATTCAGTCTCTAATACTCTACTGAAATAAAGAAAGGTAAATACCAAATTAGATGTCCAGCTTTCTAAAATAAATTCCGTAAGGCAAAATATGTATTTTATTTTGTTTTTTAGTTATCCAAAATAATAACAGTTTATATATAGATAATTGCATTAGTGACGTAATTCTATGACCTTATGTGGATATTATAGTGAACATTGACGAAGCATACTTTCTTTTTTATTATGGTCCATGGCGGATGGCTAGACTACTATATTCATTAAAGGAAACTGGTGTCAATTCAAAATAATTATGTGTTAGGTTATAAGAGTTAATGTACTTGCTATCGATGTGTGATGTTCATCTACCAACAGCTGGTTTCTTGTTGAAAGCAAATAAGGTAATATACCTCATTACGTAAACATATGATACAGAGTAGCTACCCTTACCCAAAGATACCCTTACCCAAAGAGCGCTCAGACGCCAAAAACCACTAAAGATGGCGCTTTTCATACGTTGTCAGGATACGACTTATTCCCTTCAATAGAAAGGTGACACAGTTTCGGGTACTAGTGCACTTATTGATCCGTGCTGAAATAATAACGTTATTATTTAAAAAGCCATTCTTAACATGGGGAGGGGAGGGTGTTTTGTGCCTATTCTATACTTTAAACTTACAATTGAATTAAAAAACATATCATAAAACTTTAATTAAACTTGGAAATATGATATAAAAAATAGCGTAGATCAGTAAGTGAACTAGCACCCATTTTCGATTTAAGTTAATTAAGTTAAAGTAAACATTAGGATAAAACACAAGGAAAATAGAAAGCGACAAAATAAAACTTGTATAAAGGGGCTGATATCTTTTAACTGTATGGAAAACAAATATTGTCTGTCTGTCAATCTGCTAACTACTTTTACATTATAACTTTTACGAATATCTAATTTAGTATTAATTTAAAGTGACTAAAAAAATTCTAGTCCTAAGACAGTTATAATTTATTCTTTGAAAAAAAATGTCTTCTATCCTTTTCTGTCAATTAACAAAGATTCAAATCAGGACTTAATTATACTATACTTTATGTGTACAATCATCATTGTTATGTTTTAAAAATAAGATTATATGAGTTTCTAGAATTATCTTAAATTTAAGCTTGGAGTTCAAAAGAAATTAAGATTCGGGATTGTTTTTAAGTATTTCTAATGACTAAGTCAAAATTATGAAGATAGAGATTGTTCCAAAGTGTGTATTATATGATTTTTTATTTTAAAAAGTATTCATAATCATGAAAATTAACTAAAGATTACTTCCCTCTGATTTAAAAAAAAATATTACTACATTTACAGGGTGTAACGATAAAATTGTCGCTATAAGAAAAGGCAAGCTGGTGCTTGCGGAAAAAACATGTACCCAGTTCCGGACTCGTATCGAGGCGGTGATTAAAACTGAAGGCAGCTACATTGAATAGATGTAAGCTTAACTCCATAATCTAGTTACCTGAATTGATGTTTTTAATAAAAATTTAAAAATAAAGCTGTAGTATTGTTTTCTTAAGGGCAACAAATTTTTCGTTCCACCTTGTTTGAAAATTAAATAAGTTTCTTAATCCCGAACAATGGTTTCTACACAAAAATATCACTGAAATGCCATAAAAATATTTATACCTTTGATTCCTATGATATTTAAAAAAAATTTATTCAACACTTCATGATTATTTCGTGTCGTAGACCCTCATATTTGTGCCCTCATGGTTTCTTATTTGGTGTAGATTATAGGATTCTTCTTACATATCATAGTAGTTTTAATTTTCTTACATTTGAAAATGGTGTCTAATTTCTGCGTAAATGTGATTAATTATCTGGTTACTCAGAGTTTTACTTGTTGACAAATGACAGGTCTTCTTGGAAAATTTTATTTTATTATTTCCTAGAATTGTGTATCTTTAAATATTGCCTCTGGTTTTTGCTTGTACAATTTGTCTGCGCATTCAAATTGCAGTCGTGTGCACAATTCTCCGGAAACTATTTTACAGACCCAGTCACGTCTGTTTTTATACTTTTGTGCAACTGTCGATAAATATTTGATTTGATCAAGCGAACTATTGGTTTTGAGCTACTAACTGACAGTTTCCATTCCAGTTTTCTCTGCATTATCTCTATATTTTGTTTTATTTTCATTTCAACTTACAAGTGGTTGGTCAATATTACCTGCTAATGTGACTGTTTTACGTACTTGGGGATCTTCTGAATATTTTAAATATTTCTGTCGATGCCATGCGTTGTATGATGTGAATTTTTTCTTTGTTTTCAATGCATTATACACTATTTTTTTTCTGACATTAATATCTCTTTTTTTCTGTCTGTCTCTCTGTCTCAATCTATCTATATCTATCTATATCTATCTATCTTTATATATATATATATATATATATATATATATATATATATAGGAGAGAGATGAAGAGAGAGAGAGAGAGAGAGAGAGAACAGGATAAGAAGTAACAGAGAAATGGACGTATTCGTGACTTGAAAAATTCATAAACTGTAACATCTTTTAACTCATTTACGTGCATTACACAAACTAAAACGTCCCTTCTCATACATTATTATTTACTACGTAAGTATCCATACACAGTTACTCATAAAGATTGTTCATTGAAAATAAATGTTGATATTCCTTAGCGTATGAGTGACCCACATTACAATTACTATCCAGCTTTCTGAATAGCCATTGCAAATGACTTTGAATTACGGCGACATTCGTTTGCAATTCATTTCTCGCTGTAAGTGAATATTACTATTGTCTGCGATTTAGATGAAATTAAGTACCCCAACTCTTCATATACTCTCTGCACACTTGTAGTGGGAGTAAGATTAGTGGTTTCTTTCCTTTCCCTTGAACCTTCAACATTCTTTTGTGTGGGACTTGCCGGGATTAATGCAATGGAAAGACGGTTTCTTATATTTATTGCATACATTTATATACATTATCATTATTTATTACAATCTCAGTTCAGTTTTTTGTTTTATATTTATTGAAAACATGCAGATAACTGGTGAGTTTTCATAGTTCATGTGGATAACTTCCGCACTTGTGAATTTTCTTTAAAGCTTTATTTGATTTTATCATTGTTGTCCGTTGTATAGTTTCAGTTTTCTCGTAATTGCATGATTTCTTAATACTTAATTTCTCCTAGTATATTTTCTAGGTTTCCAAATTTATTAGCATCTATTGAATTCCTTCATGCTCTGTTTATGTTTATAATATATTTGCTTGTGTTTTTTATTTCACCTTGATAATACATTCATCAGCTACAGCGGAAAGAATCTGAAATTTGTACATTTACTCCTTCTTGATACAATTCTAATTCCGTTGTTTGTTTAATGGTTTTTACCTAAATTCCCCAGACTATTATGTAGTTATTCAGTTATTCAATTACGGTATGTATATCCAAATGCATAATTCTCAGATGCTACTTTTTCCAGCCTGATCTGTTTGCTTTCGTATTCTTTTATGGTAAGTTTAATGTTGTTTTAAATGTTTTGTTATATATTTACATTCTAATTAACTGAGATACATCTACGTTCAAAATTTATAGTTATTTATCTACATTATACATTTACATACATCTATATTATACATTTATCTACATTCTATATTACCCGTTACTTATTACATTCTTTACATTAGTTCCTGTTAATTATATACATACTACATTTAATGTTATTTATCTATGTTTTGCATTTAACTAATATTTGCATGCATTCTACATTTACTGCAATAATCTACATTAAAAAATGTACTGTTATTTATCTACATACTACATTTACTGTTATTATCTACATTCTATATTTAATATCATTTATCTACATTTACTGTCATTTATCTACATTCAAAATTCACTGTTATTATCTACATTATACGTTGACTCTTATTTATTGTTATTTATGTACGTTCAACATTTACTTCTATTTATATACATTGTATATTTAATGTTATTAATTTATATTCCACATTTACTGTTATTTATCTACATTCTATAATTACTATTATTACTTTAATTCAACATTAACTATTATTTATTTACATTCTATATTTACTCTTATTTTTCTACATTTACTATAATTTATTTACATTCTACATTTACTGACAGTAGATGTAGAATGTAGATAACTAGTATTTACATACAGACTACATTTTGTGTTATTTATCTACATTGTAAATTTACTATTATTTCGACTTCCATAGTAGACACCATACCTTTTTATTGAGGGGATGTGGAAAAATAATTCCACTAAATTAACCCGTGATAATTGTTGTCAGCATACCCAACTACAAATGCTAAGTAAGCCACGGTTGTTGTTGTTGGAGATTTCTATCTACATTCTTATCGTATGTTTGTCTCCGCAAAATGGGAATGACATTTTCTAAATCAGCATAGTCAAAAACTAAACACTTAGTAACCCCTCCCCCCCCCGAAAAACAAACTTAATGCAGGCGCAATCTCGAGAATCAGAGCGGGAAAGGAATTCAAATTCAACACTGCGTCGAATTAAATCCCTATGTAATGAAAATTACGTTAAAACTGTAGCGTAGGAAACCGGTGTAAAAAAATCAGGAATTGTGACAAAAACCAGACTCTAACTTGCAAACAGGCATGCAGGTCTGCAACTAAGGTACAGAAAAAAAAAACTGGATATTATCTAAACAGGTACTCTTGCAGAATTTACCTGGATTCTCGGGATATCCTGTCGTTCATGAATTGGGAGCGACCAGCAACCATCGCGCAGATTTAAATAAAGTATATATATATATATATATTATATATATATATATATATATATATAAATGAAGTATCTTAAAAACGTAACTGTGTTTGTAAAAAGTATAATTAATTACAGAAACAAAGGACTAAATAGAGCGAGCGAGCAATTTACTCATAAGGCAAAAGTAGTAATCATTGCGACGCCATATTTGAATGGTACAATAACGTTCGTTTTGCATGCAAAGACTATTACTCCGGAATACAGGAAATAACATAGATCATCCAATCAGAATTGGCGGATGTACTCTGGGGAGACTTATTTATCTTTTGTAACAGAAAACAGGAAAGATTATATTATGTCAAGGAGTTTATGATCGAATAGACATGCGTATTATTGAGGGTAAGAGATTTTAAGGCCTTCTAATAGAATTTCATTTACGGCAGCATGCCAGACTAATTAAACATTTTTTCTAAGGGAGTTAATAAACTTTTTATTTTTTTAGTTTATTGGGGGGGTATGGGGGTGTTTTCCTGTTTTGTTAGGGGAATGTCAAACCAAGATATTACACAGATTAAATAAAAGAAAGACATTAAAATGCATGATAAAAATACGTAAACTATGTCTTACTTATTTTTTCAGATAAACCAAACAAAAGAAAAAAATCAACCTGATATTCTTTTTCCCCAAGTAGTTCTGGCGTTTTCACGTATATCCTACCACACCAGGTATGCAATTTTTCCATCTAATTCGTATATACGTTTGTGGTGTGTACATACACATGTATGTAAATAAGATGACGTGGCTAAATATAAAATAGTCACTATTGCTCGTAGTTTCCACAAGAAAAAATAAATAATTAAAAATGACAGCAGTTGAGTAAAATGCATTTGCTAGAGAAACGTGAGATAAATTAACTTAATTGAGAATTGCGAATCATTTGAATGTGAAAAACAGTAGAGCTAATAAAAATAGCTAAATCCAAGAAATAAAATCTCCGCGTTATTAAATTATATAAGAAAAGCGAAACGATTATATATATATTTTTTATACATATATTTTTATATTTATACACACAGACACGCACACACACACACGCACACACGAACACACACATATATATGTATATATGTATATATATATATATATATATATATAATGAAATAAAAATTACAATTAAATTTACCAAAATGATCCAAGATGGAAAAATGAAAGTATATTATAAATATTAAAGAATTAATATTTATAAAGTTATCTCAGCCAGATGTAAAAGCTCGATAAAACCAAATAGGAGATAGAGCTTATAATACGAGCAAACAGTTAATAAAAGATGTTAAAACACTTTGAAATGAGTTAAAAACATATTTAATCTGAAAAGGAAACCCTAGATAAGTGGATAGTCCTTAATCCGCGAAGTTTCGAAGAAATACTTTCCTTCTCATCATATATATATATATATATATATATATATATATATATATATATATATATACTCCTATAAATTCGTTTTCTTGTGTGTGTGTGAATATTCATACAAGGTGACCCAAAAAACGGCCCCAACTCTAATTAGGCCCGGTTTCTTAATGTTTTGTCTGAATGAAATGAAACTTTGGTCATAATTAGTTTATTATATTCAAAACATCACATCAAAACACTGGGGTCTCTGGCCTTTTTTTCCGTTGACTGTAAAATGCTCAGAAAAACAATTGAATGTCCTCTGTTTTTTTGCGGGGGGGGTGTCACCTTATATAAAACCCTCTTTTCTATTTATTTAAAAAGAAAATACAATTTTCTTATATCTTGATTGTGGAATTGCATTCACTAGCAAACGATCTAGCTAATTTGCATATTCTTTTAATCATTCATTTTAATTAATTCCCTAATGCTTTGGTTTTTTAATGAGATAATCATCTTTAGTTAACTATTACCTGTAATTATATTCATGCAGATAGTCTACATGGTTTATACTTGCATAATATTTGCGAAAAAAGTTTATAGTAAACACAAAATTGTTTCCATATATATTTATGTATACGTATATATTTTTGTTAAACAAATCTGTCTATCTATATATCTATAAAAGTAAACGTGTTTGTGTGGCTGTCTGTGTGTCTGTCTATGTACATTTCCCTATGCAATAACTCTGTCAATTTAAAGTTTACAAACTCGAAATTTGATATACAGGTTACTGAGATTTGGGAAAATCTTTGTGATCGGTTTTCGGCCAGAAATTTGGCCATTAAGGGGTCAAAGTTCAACGATTTGGTTTTTGAGAACTCTACCAATCCTACGACAATTTTGGGTCTAAACACTTGAAATTTTAGATATAGGTTCCTTGGATACATCCAAAATTTCAAGTGTTTAGACCCTAAATTGTCGAAGGAGTTTGGTAGAGTTCTCAAAGGTCAAATTGTTGGACTTTGACAACTTAACAGCTAAATTTCTGGCCGACCACCGATCACAAAGATTTTGCCAAATCTCAGTAGCCTGTATATCAAATTTCGAGTCTGTAGACTAAAAATTGACAGAGTTATTGCGTAGGGAAATGTACACACACAGACAGACACACACACACAACTACACAGACACGTTCACTTTTATAGATACATAGATATACTTCTGAAGTAAGTAGGGCAGGACATCCAAGCTGGAAACCCTTTAAATGAATATATTCTCTGAATAGATGATATTCGAAAATCCCGGATGGCCGCCTATTGAGACTACATCATGAGAGTCAAACGCCATTACGCATGCCGTGTTTTTGATTACCTCAGCAGTTGATCATTTGCCATTTTTAGAAACGCGAGGTTCGTCGGGGAAACAGTTTTGTGGCGATGATGATAAGATATTTCACCAGGGCAGGAAACTAGAGCTGACCTTTTACGCAGATTTCGGTGATACCTCACAGCAGTGTCCCGTATGGGCTGCGGCTTGTGACCTTTCAGGCACAGATAAGTTGAAATTGGCACAGATATGAAAATAAACGAATCCGCACGCATACTCAGATGGATGGGAAGATATACGCATTAGATATAGAGAATTTCTGCTATAGGATTCTATTGAAAGCTAGAGCCATATATAAATGATGTGTCCTATTCTAATTAATCATTCGAACTGAATATTTTAAAGTACATCAACATTTTTGCGGCAATTTAATGTGACAAACAATATCCGATATTAAGAAATTATCGATTAGTTAAACAATACGTTATGAACGAATATGTAAGTATATGTTACTATTTTATTTTTATCTAAATAAATCTGTCGGCAAATTGTTTAATTTATCTGTTAAACACCATATCAGCCTCTATGTGGTAATATCGTAAAACTATGCACGATGCTATAATTTTTTATATATGACTAGCAGTTCAGCCCAGCTTTGCTCGGGCCCTATATACTGTTCATAACTTTATGTGCATATGTATATATATATATATATATATATATATATATATATATATATATTAAAAAGTTTGACTTATGTCCATATAACCTACATCTAAAATTTCAAGTGTTTAGACCCAAAATTGGCGGATGAGTTTGGTAGAGTCTGCAAAGGTAAAATCCCTCACCTTTGAAATCTTGACAGCCAAATTCTCGCTCCAGAACTGATTAAAAAAAAACTTGCTGCATGTCTGAATATCCTTTATGTAGAATTTCAAATGTTTAGACACTAAATTTGCTGAATAGTTTACTAGAGACCACAAAGGTCAAATATCTTGAACTTTGACCCCTTGACAGCCAAATTCCCGCCAAAAACCGATTAAAAAGCTTGCCCTATGTCTGAATACACTTTATGTAAATATTCAAATGTTTAGACCAAAGATTGGCTGAGATGTCGATTTTTTCAATTTCACCCCAATTTTGACCCTTTAACATCTATTATTTTTGCCCAAATCAAGTTAAAATGTTTGATCAATGCCCTAGGAACCTATATTAAAAAGTCAAGTGTTTAGACCTAAATTTGGCAGAGGAGTTTGGTAGAGTGTTCAACGGTTAACTCGTTGAACTTTGACCGCTTGACAGCCAAATTTCTGGCTGAAAACCGATTTTGCCAAATCTCACTACCCCTTATGTCAAATCCCGAGTCTTATAAACTGAAAATTGACAGAGTAATTTGGTAGGGAAATGTATACATATTGACACACACAGAGACAATTTCACTTTTATAGATATATCGATAGATTAATTAAATATGGTTTTCTAAATTTTGTCTACATATGTGAAGAGACATCGGAAGTTAATACCATTTTCAAATGCGTAATTTAATGCAATATATTTGATAGCCATTAACGATCACATAGTCATCGACGGTATTGAGTAAGGAAATAACACATGCTTGTAATTAATTTTATATTTTTGAAAAAATATTGAAATGTATCTGATATTATTTAAAATTTTGCGCATATTCACACTAAATATATCCAAACAATTACTATTCCAAACAATTCAACTGTCGACCTAGTTGATGACGACTTGAGGAATCTATTTTAAAATACTTCATTCGTAAGTAAACAAGAATCCAATTCGTTTATCATGTCAAAACAATTTTACCCACGTAATTAAACTCCTACCGATTTACCGAGGAACAGTCGATGATACGCTATGTTAGCATAGATACTATTATAATCCGAGATTAAGTAAGTGAAACAGCCACATCGTAACCATTTATACAATATTATCTATAGCAACATTACACAATTATTTATTACCACGATTTTTTACACAAGAGTTTATGAAAGATAGCTGATTGGTAAAAGCAGATGGCTTCCCTAGCGTCTGAATGACAAGTCTCTAAAAGTTTGAATCTTCCGGTATTTTTGATATCTATTGCAACTCTGCATTATTATTACTATTGATTTCTCAATGATGACAGAATTTTATTGACAATAAATCTCATAATGATTCTGGCGTCATTTCTGCTTCTTTATTTTAAACTATCAAAATAAATGGATTTTCTGTGCCACTATGGAAAAATATGTTTCACTGTATTTTCTTTGTTGGAAGTCAAATTATCAACTACTCTTCACGAGTTTGTCTTATTTTATTATTATTTTAAAATCCTGGCAGTGTTACGAATGGCCATTTAATTTGAACTAATCTCTGGGTGATCATATTACCATTTTATATAAGCTGATTTCTTAACTTGAACTTTTCTTAATCGCGTCTTTTAATTAGTAATATAGTTGGTTCTAATTTTTTCTAAATCGCTTTTCATCCAGGCTTCAAAATATGTTGTGTTTCACAAAGTGCTGACATTATATTAGTTCCATAGAATATTCGCTTTTGAAATGTTTGTGTATGTAGCTTTCTTTCTACACCATAACTATATATGATACATATTATTACGCGGTGTATTATCAGTACATTTCTTTCGTATTTACTTAAACAGAGTTAAATACACACATCATGATTATAAAAAAACATGTATTTTAGGCCGATTAAATAAAAGCGATCATGTTTAATTCTTCCAATTGAATTGCTTTTTGGAATTTATTTCGTCTCATTATTCCTCTACAGCATCTAATTTTATGAAGTTGAAAAAGTGTGGGCAAATAGAAGCATCTTGAAATGTAAAATATAGAATAAACAGATAAAAGGAGCTCCTTCTGTCTTTAACAAACTATGGATATCCACGAAGGGGTGCCTGTGCGTGAAATTTTTGTGGTAGGAGGTGCGCAATCTTCAACCACACCTTTCCTAGGTCGACATTGTTAAATACCAGTAGCAAGTGAAATGTATGTACAAGGCGACTGGAAACAAATGACGAGATAAGCGGAGAGCACATACAGCGCCTACAATTCCAAAATGGTCACCCATCTGGCACTAACCAGGCTCAACGTTGCTTAACTTCGGTGATCTGACGAGAACCAGTGTGTCAACGCTATTATGCCGTATATTCACAGATAAACTGTTATAGAACCTGCTTTTAGATGCAGATATAAAACAAAATTATTTTATTTGCATCTTAAAGCCTGTTCTAAAGCAGTGTTTCTGTTTATTTTATATTTTTATCTTATTTATATTTGATGAATTTAATAATGCTGATATTCTTTTATAATATAAAGTTGAAATATAAATTCGAACCGTAAGTGTTCTGTACTTTGTATTACCCAGTTTTACCAATGTCATTACATGGGTGATCAAATTACAAATGCAATCTTAATTATTCACGCACTTGTGTATTTCTGGAAAAAAGTGTGAAGTATACTGAAACATCAGATGAGCGTCATATAAAGTATATTACGAAATATTTCCAATTATTACTGATAGCATACGTGCCAGCTATCATCGTCATGACAGCGTGGATTGTGAAATCAGCAGGAACATTAGAGAGGTGATGCTGGCTACCTGGTTAACCTGGGTGAGCTTATGTCGAATCCAGTTCGTTCCACATAAAATCCTCACTTAAGGACGTTGGAAACCTTCATGTAATCCCTCCTATAAGTACCCGATATCTTTCTAAAAATAATTCTTAATTCAAATATTATCAGATAACGCATGTCAGCAAAATCACTATAACAGCGCCCCCCCCCCAAAAAAAAACAACAACAGAAACATTAAAATCAACAATTGTCAGTAAAGGACCAGACGATATTCCGATAAGGATAACCATTACAATCACTAGTACCACCACCACCACCACCATCATCGCTGCCAGCATCATCACTATCCTTATTTCCATTTCCGTTACGTTCATCATGGTCTGATTTATTATTTTCACTTTTTTCTTGTTAGCTGTAAATCGACGTCTTTCACAACTTGTTTTATTTTTCTGATAATAATGATCGACCATATTTCTCGGCGTTGCCCCGGCGTGCTAATATAATACTACAGTGATGCACCTCAAAAATGATTATGGTCCATCTGCACTGCCGTTCTCATACTAATATAGCCATTCAAAATATACGTCTATCGATAGTGGGTTCGGACCCTTTTGGAATCTCATCAACTAGTTTATAACACTTATTTAATTCTTGACTATTCGCAATAATTTATAACCTGAATAAGTACTATAAAACATTTAGGATTTTCCAAAGAATGAGTTACAAATAGAGGGAATCGTTTTCAATGGCGTAATAAAAGATTAGCATGTCTTACAATGAAATTTCATTCTGAATTCTACTCGATATGTTGCAGTTTCCATTGTTCTAAAACAATATATCCGAATGAACATTGTTCTAAAACAGTGTTTCCGAGTTGAATTAGAATAGGGGTAATTTGAAAATAATATATGATGAAGGAACAAAAGAGAAACCTAAAAATAATGTTCCGCGTTAAATCTTTTTGGCCGCCACCATGCTGATATTCATGATACAGGAAACCACGCCATCACAAAATAAGCAAATTATTTCTCAAGAATTCCACGTCTTTTGAATGATCTTAAACACATCTCTCCGCGGCTGTTATACTTTCCTGATGCATTATATAATCGGGCGCATGCATACCTCGTCATGCAAGGCTTAAAAGAAAATCTGATTAACAACATTTCTCCTGTAGATCTGAATAGATTTATTTATTATTTATCCTTCTTTGGACTTCTCTTTTTATCATTAATTTTATTTCTACTTTTTATAACTGATGTTACAAAATATATAATACAGAATATCCAAATTACATTGTTTATTACATTGAAATATTCCATATTCTTCGTAAACTTTTTCTTACTATTATTTCCACTTTTAATAAGTGTTTAATCTCACAAAATATCTAATATGAATATCCAAAATACATCCTTTTATATATTCTATTAAGTAACGATAACATGCCATGTGCATGCATGTTTATCATTTTTTATTTCATCCACTTTATTGTCAAAATAATTTAATAAAGACCATTCTAAAGCAAGCATACATAATAATCGCGATGACACACCGGTTCCAGTGAGACCATTGAAGTTAAGCAAATTTGAGCCTAGTCATTACCAAAAGAATGCCCATTTAGAAATATCAGGCGCTGTATGTAGGAGGTCATCAAAAACTCTCTGTTATAACTGCAAAAACCTAACGTCGTCATCTCCTTTAACTTGGATATACCTCCGCCTGTGGGTCCCTTGTACACTTAATATTCTCATAAAATTTCATCCTCCGGCGGAGCCGGTTAAACTAACTTCGGATTAATGCTGTTGACATATTATAATAAATGTTCTCAAACAGCGACCATATACTCCTTTGGTTCTAATGCGATTTCTACTTCACGAAATGCGTTTTCATCCTGTTATTCATAGACGACCGGTATGCTTCTCATGAAATATTGGATTACTAAGATTAAGGACGAAGGGGATACTGGAGACATTCTTCTTGGGTTTTCCAAAGGGTTTAATTTGGTTAACCAACAGCTAATCTCTCAAAGTTTATTTTCTTAAGGAGAAGATATGGATGGAGTTGTTCTTTCACAATCGTTGTTTTCGTAACCAAGTCAATGGTTACTTTCACTGGCGAAGAATGAGTACAATAGAGAGCATCAAGGATCTGTTTTTTGTCCTTTTGTTGTTTCTCTCAAACGTTAATGGCCTCTCAAATTAATTGACCAAGTTTTCGGACAGTGTGAAAGTGATATCACTTAGAAAGTAACTATTATAGATTTATTTAGTTTGGCAATGGTGTTTGAGCGAAGATATTCTGCTCAAACCCATTACTCATTATATCGGCTCTGACATCTTGGATATCAGTTCTTAACCATTTATTATCAGCTTTTAGAATGTATTAGGAAAATTGTGGACAGACCCTTTACAAAACTGCGTCATTATATCGAAATAGCTAACAAAGTCAGACGAATTCTCTACCTGATCCGGAGATCCTGTTTACACATAACAACGAGAATTTTGTACATATTAAACACCTCTTGTCTGACACAATCTTTGAGTAAATCATTCTAGTAATCTTCATCTGTATAAAAATATCGTAAACTTGTAAGTTAAAAACCAGGATCGTGATGATACCACAAAATACGACTCCATAGATTAAATTTATTCTCACTGAGGGGAGACTTGATTCTGGTGAATAATCAATGGGAAGGTAAATTTGTTTCCTGTGGAGTTTTTCAACTTAGAGCAAAGTCTTGGTTTCGGTGAGCACTCTAAAAATTGTAAAGTAATCGCTTCTGGCTCAATAGAAAAAAAGCAGCATTCTTTATCAATGTTTCTACTCTGATGTAAAACATACCAGAAGTGGACGCTACGAATACTATCATATCAAGATTAGAATCGGCATTGCACAATCATTTAGAATACATGTTTATATAAAGAAGCTTACACTTGTCTCTTTATATAGTGTTGCACTTTTTAAATTTTGCCAAATATATTTAATTTTGTTTAATTTCATAAAAGTTCATTACAATTCGTTTAGGAAGATAGTCTTACAGCCAGACATTAGTTATGAATTAACCACTGAAATAAATTAATAACGGTATTTATTTCTAGCAAAACTTAGATACGAACAGAAACGATACATGACTAAATTGATGCAAGTGATCTGCGTCTTATACAGTTATACTAGTGTTGAATATTATTAGTAGTAATATACTTTCTATGTTTATGGAAGGTGTTAGATAGAGCTGTAATATTTGTTTTTTTCCTTGAAACACATTCGCAGTAAAGGATCGCATTACTATCACATCTAAAATTGGTTTACTTTTCTTTGTATGTGCCTAGCTGATATGTTAGTCTAATATTACATGTGACAAATGGAGAAATTAGGTAAGGTTTCATTTGCGATGTGAAGTACGATCCACAAAATGCGTTTAAACCGCATGTCTGATCCGTTTCAAGCAGACTCAATTTCGTATTAAGGAAATAGATATTCATTCGATTAAATGAATGAACTATATTTTATACACTATTATCCTCGTCTCGTTTGTCATGAATAAATGACCCAATAAGGAGAAACGTATGAAGATGACAACTTTAATCTTCATCCACAGATGTGGACTATATATATCGACGAATGATTCAAAGCACTAGTTATAATTTTATATATACAATAAAATGTATAATATATTCATTATATTGTATTTTGTTTAAGTTCTAAGGACATATCATTTCTCAATACAGGGAAATGGCTTTTATTTTATAATGTATTTCACCGCTGTATTCAAGCTGAATAAATAATGACGACAAGTGTACAATAAACAGACAGTAGCTTCTATTTCGATCAATGAACAGCCATTGGCAAATAGCTGATGCAAAGATGATTGCTTGCCGGTTTTCCTGTAATGGAAGCAACGAGCTAAGCCAGCACTGATTATCCAGCCATCTCTTCCATCATTCAATGAAATGCTCTGATTAAGAATATTGCCGAGCTGTCATGACGGCGCGAGAGTGAAGACAGAAATGACGCGTTGCAGTGATTGATCATTCGTCCGACAGAACTGCGGTCAAATATCGCTTCGAATCAAAATGGCGGCACGCTTCTCTGTGAGTAATTTCAGTCAGACACAATCTGTTAGCTTTCCGATCTGTTTGCCATTGGGGAAAGAGCAAGATTTGATCTAACGTGGGTCAATGAAATAACACTATTGTTACATACGTAAATATGTGCACAGGCGTCATACATTGATTGGGCAGAGACCGAAAGTAACGGCCGGGCTATAATAATGTGTAAAAGAATAATCAGAACAGATTGCAAACTATTTGCGTTAATAGATATCTATTTAACTGTCTAGATCACACTTGATATTCATCTATATTTATCAGTTGATGACAGATTGTAACTGAATCACATGATGATTCTTTTTTTTGATTGCAGCAAACGGTGTATTAATGAATGAATTATCAGCCACATTTTTTTCGAACTTGGCGATACAACGCTATTTCGTTTGTACTGCTATTAAAGGGCCGTTTTTATTTACTTGCTTCGCATAAAGTACAGAGTAAGACATACGGCCGGTTTTAATTTTGGAGTAAATACAACTCCCACCTATCCAATAAAAAATGTTATTGAGACAAAAAAACAAAATTGCCTGTCTAGACTGTTTTCACAAATCAAGTACGGAACAGGTGAATGTTGTATCAGCGCATATACTGCGTTTCGTTTCTGTGGGATATGTATGAATAGTTTGATACGAAATTACCAGTTATTTGAAAGGTTTCTAAATATACCAGGCTCTAGCCAAGTCTAGGTTCTCCATGTTATCGCTTAGTAAATAACAACGCCTTAGGCTAATTTATAATCTTGAATATACCGAAAATAAAATTAAAATTGTAGATAGATTTATTCCTGGAATTTTACAATAAGTTACATTTTTCGTTATGAAGTGATCGTTATATATATATATATATATCACAAACCTTTTTTTTTTGTTTTTCAAATTTGAAAGAAGAAAGGAAATCTAAATTTCAGAAATAAAAATAAGATTGGGTTATTTGCCTATTTTCTTTCTCTTTTCTTATTACTTTCCAATAATTTTTATGTAAAAAGTGAATATTTTTCACTGCCTAATAATAATTAAATATTTCTAATAATTATGTACATGTTTCATACATGATGCCCGACTCTCTATGATTCCCATAATAGTCGAATGTAGCTAAATAGTCTAGTTTTACTAGATTTATTCTCTGAGTAAACTTGTATGTTATATATTCTTACATTATACTGTTGGGGTATATTCATTACTCTTATTTGTTCTACTCTGGGAAAGGCGTGTCCCAAAAATAGTGATTACAAAATAAACACATGTATACACGCAATGATGAGCTATGAAAAGCATAAAACTACTATCTACAAGGAGTTTACCAAGTATTACATAACTACACAACCAAATATTATACCCAGTAATTCATAGAATCATTGTTGCCAAAGCTAAATAGTTATAAATATAATGGAATTACAATTCTTCGAACACTAAGATTCTCATTAATAGACAAAAACATTTTTTCTTGCTAGGTTTGTAAGTAACTGTGCATATATTACAGAGTTGTATTCATGGAAAAGTTAAAAAATCTTAATGAATACGATTATGAATTAATATAACATCTAAGATGTTCAGGGGAATATTGCTGACTAGAATTTTTGGATAAACATTAAGAATCACGCCCCAAATAGATGTGTCTGGTTAAAAGTTATTAACTTAACTCGTAGTACCAGCAAGTTCCAAATAAACGCGTTTAAATGAAATAGTGTTAAACTGTAAAAATGAACATGGTTATATGCATTCACCGATGGTAAAATTGCTGATAACGACGGGGGTGACTACACACTTTAGACACTTTAAACTGTCCTTCCATTTTTGCTTACAGACTAATAAAAAAATGATATCGCGCGTGCTATGATATATAGCAAAACATAACGGAAAACGAAACAAACCAAATCATATGTTCATCAACGTTTCATCTTTATTTCAAGATTTGAATAAAGAACACCAGTACAGTGTTTGAAAAGTACGTGTTTCATTTATAATGTTAAACGGATTGCAGTGTTCTATTTCAGGACAAAAATAAAGTGTAAAGTTTTTAAGATATGGCGCAGTTACTGCCCTTTTTGGAATGAATACAAACGTTATAATTAAAATGTGGAGTACGTAATTAAAACGGAATTAAGGTTTCTTTGTTTAGTTTATTTTTTATTGATTATATATATATTGATTTTTATTGATTATATATATATATATATATATATATATATATTAGTATAGGTATTATTTTCTGTGGCTTATCTAATTTAATCTGTATCTAAAATTCATTTCCTTTCTTTTCATAGACAAATGATAGAAACCTCCCTTTTGTCTAATTGTGTTTTACTTTGTAATAAATGCTGATTCAAATCTCTTTCAAGATTTATTTAGAACAGATTTTACGAGTTTAGGTTGTTTGAATTAAAAATAATGATTATACGGCAATAGAATGCATTCGAGTGATTGCTATTTGTTCTACGATCACCAAGCTTTTACTTCAGATCCAACATATATTTGATGGCAATTATAGCATGAATCAGTGTATATACCTGCATTAAATGTAGATTTATTTTGAGAATTTATTTTTAATGTTTATTTTATAGTTTATGATATGCTTGTATTATTAAAATTCCTAATTTGTTCAGAGCGTTGTAAATCATTGTATTATTAGCATGTATGTAAGAGAAGATGCTTTTCCGTGAGAGACTTGCCTGGTGTATATGATTTTTGCTTATTGCTTCTGATAATATTTGCATGGGTTTCTTTCTTTCAATTTAATAGACCATATGTTCAGCATTACGATGTTTGTAAAGTGTTTGTGATGCACTTAAACAATATATATATTATATATATATAATATATGTTATATATATATATTATATTATATATATATTATATATATTATATATATATTATATATATTATATATATATTATATATATATTATATATATGTGTGTGTATGTTCGTGTGTTTATAAAAAGATATAGCTTTATTTCATTTTTGTTTGAATTTTGACCATATTATTTTATTTGCACTGAGGAATATTATAAAATATTTAGAGTAGATAATTCTATTATTATATTACATTATTATATTACATTTAGAATTTTAAGTTTCTCATTCAAAATGTAGTTTATTAAAATTAAATCTTATTTTTATTTCAAACTAAGTTTTTTTCTCAACCAATATAATCACGATTATTATTTAAAACGAAACTAAGCGAATAGAGTTCGAGGACATGTACACTCGTTACCATGGAAACCGACCACAGACAGTTGGAAAACGCCAAGTACGTCAAAGGATGGAGTACTGTTGCCACATCTGGGAAGGAGCTGCTAGAAAGACTTTATCTTACCTGACAGGGTTCAAAATAAACTAGATAGCCTAGTGGGGGATGCCTTTTTCTCTTCTCTGCAACCTCTTTCCCACAGAAGAGATGTTGCGAGATTGTCTCTGCTTTATCGTTATTTTAATGGCAAGTGCTCGTCTGAGCACCAATCAATGGCCCCCCTGAGGTTTGACTCACGATAAAACTTATCTAGCTCACACGACTAGCAATAATCCCCCAATCTTTATCTGTGCCTAAGCCTAAACGTGGATGCCTGAACAAAGCTTCTTTCTTAGCATTGCACGCTAGTAAAACTCTGTTCCTGCTTTTGCACTGACTACAATATGGTCGTCTTCAAGTCCAACCTGAACAAATTCTTTATGAGTAATCAAATTTACTTAATTTCCACTACTATCTATTACTATGTACACTCATTAACCCTTACCTTCGAGTGGCCTCCGGGCCTTGATTAGTAGTGCCTTCTTTGTAATACAACCTTTTTTACACTCCCATATTTTTATCGTTATCGAAACCGCTTAAAATCGCTTATTTATCTATCAAATTAATTGATTATCTACTTTTGTTAGGTGCTCGTTACGGTGTCTCAGAAGGAAACTTGTCATGATTTCTTGTAGTAACTTAGTCCACAATATATTATAACAACATTGCACAGTTGATTTAATGATAGAATTAATTTATTTAATCAATTGGAATTTACTTTATATTATTGATATTGTTTTTTTAATATATAACGGCTAGAATTCAGGTTAAACATGCAAGTCAAGTACCATGGTGCAATCGTGCTTAACAGAAGCATTCATTTCGAATGCGCCTCTGTCATATCAAAGAGCGTACTCTTTATTTGATATGCCAAGAATTTCTGTTTATGTGGTAATACAACTTCTCAAATGCATTTATCATGAATAATTGTTAACTTTGGTTAAAATCGACTGTTCCTTCTTTCATCGAATTTCCTCGATTAGCGATTGTCAATAGTTATCGAAGACATTCCGATACATCTATCTACTAACACTGCCAGACATGTAAAGTACATTTGTGTGAAATGTTCTAAAAATTGCCTCAGCCGTTTCTGAGTATAAAGGGAGCGAACTAACACACACAAAATCTCATATATATATATATACACATATATATATATATATATATATATATATATATATATATATTGACCCTCTCAATTATGGCCCCATTAATCTCCTCCCTCTCTTCGCTAAAATATTTTAGTGGAATGTGTTCTGATGAACTTGTTTCACTTGTACCTCCTCGACGTCCATATCCCCGACAAACCGCTTAGCAATAAGATCTCACCCCTTCACTGTTGTTTTCCCTAAATGCAAGAAAGATTTCTATTATAATTGTTTCTTCCCTCGAACAGCTAGATTTGGAATTCCCTTCTTCCTGCCTGATTCCCTGACTGTACTGATATGCAGGAGTTTAAATGTAGTATAAATCTTGTTAATTTTTCCTAGACATAGACCCAAATAGTAGCTCCTTACGTCCAAGTGGCGATATGCTTTGTAAGGGGTGAACATGGGTAATATATATATATATATATATATATATATATATATATATATATATATATATATATATGTGTGTGTGTGTGTGTGTGTATATATATATATAAACAAATAAATAACAACTGTCTATATTCCAAATTTCAAGATATTGACCATCTTGCAATTTATTTCTTTTAAGTAGTTTGACATGCACAATTCTTGATAGCATCTGTTTAGTAGCACCAATTCAATAAATTGAATTATTATATCTATCAATGAATCTATTCCTCCTTAGACTCTTCAGAAGATATAGCACCTATCAATTCATTAAAATAAAATAAAATGCATATGAGCATGATTACAAAAATCCGAAAATCGGGAAAGAAATTGCAAATGCCTTTTTCTTTTATTCCACCATTTTTGAGAAGTTAAGGGTAGAATAGATTCATTGATTGATATAATAATTAAAATAATTATTTTGCGCTACGAAACAGGTATTGTTAAGAATTGGGCATGCCAACTTTCTTAAATGAATAAATTGTAAGATGGTAAACATATTGAAATTTGGAATATAGACTTTTGTCATTTATTTGTTATATGCACTGTAATGACAATTAAAGGATTAGTGTGAATAAAATATGAATATAATTTAAAAAGCAAATTTCACAGAAATGTATCTATATGTTCCTCACTTACTATCCATCTCTCTCTCTATCTTTCTGGCTATATATATATATATATATATATATATATATATATATATATATATATATATATATATATATATATATATATATACATATATAGCCAGTGTGTGTGGGGAGGTTATATTTCATTATGAATCTTTGTTTTCCAAAATATATTTCTTGTTTATTCTGTTTATTTAGGCAGTGAATCTCTGCTTGTCTTTGTATTTTCCCTCGGTTTCTCTTGTTTTCATGTGAAACAAAAGCAAGTATTTATCTGAACAATAGGTTTATTCAAATATTTGCTGGAACAAACATAATACTCTCATACGATATTTTTCCTTTTTTTATACAACGTGATTTATCAGAACTTATTAAATTTCAAATAAATATTGTTCACTTGAGCAGTCTGCAATGCAGTGTTGAAAAACACCGTCTTGGAAACAAGAGCGCCGGTTTCTTTGTATTTACAGTAAGTTCGAAAATAAATAAATCCTATATACAGTGCAAATATAGTCTGTTGATATTTTAGGCTTCTTTGTGTTACCTTTCAAAGTAAAAAATTGCCGAGCAGAAACCTTAATCTCATCGCTTGCATCTTTCTTCTGTCTCTCTCTATCTCTCACTTTATATATATATATATATATATATATATATATATATATATATATATTACTCTATTATTTCTCTCTTATTCTTATTTATTTCTGTCTCTTATTTTCACATACAGGGTTATATATATATATATATATATATATATATATATATATCAGACCAAAATAGTGTTAATCAAATATCAAGAACACATGAAGCGTAAATATAGACATGGCGAAATTTTACGAATGAAAACGAAAACCGCATTTACCTGTAAATTGCCATTTATATTCACTTTTTTAAAGCGTTGGCACTATAATTGAAACCATAACAATAGGCTTTCATTAATTAAGATGCTTGTTTTCATTTAATATCAATAGTAAACTAACAAGACACATGAATATATACTATTTAACATGAAATTGTACTTTTATTTAATTACATGAATTAGGCCTGTAGCATAATTCCAAAATAATGCTTGTATAAATTATATATTATTTTTTTAGTTTTATGTCAAAAATAAAATTATTGTTTGCAGCTCTACTTATTTAAATAACTTTGATAAATTATCTAAATTGCATTAAGTTCTGCTGTTTCTTTTGTGATTGCTCGTATATATAATTTATAGAAGACATTAATGAAGCTAAATAATAATTTAACGAAGACATTAATTAAGCTAAATACGAATCGACGTTTCTACTAATACATAAAGAACTACTGTGATGGGGACTCTATTTAATAGGGTAGATCGATTTTCAATATTAAAAAATCAACTTAGCTACGTCTGAAAATGTAATATATCAGTGTGATAGGTACTAAACATTAGTGTAATGAATACTTATATTAAACATAAGATGTCTTACTTGTTCTGTTATTTGAGGAAATTACATAAAAATCGTTTATATAAACGAACTTTTTTGTTTTTTGAAACATTGGGACCTAAGTAGGTTAATAAAATCATCAACTTCTATATTTAAATTAAAAAAAAAACACGTTATTTTCTTTCATTGAAATAAAATGAATAAAAGAAATAGTACTCTTGCCACATCTGGAGTGGAGCCCCTAAGAACATCCCTTCCTGCCTTGACAGAGTCAAAACCGTCATAGAAATTTGGTTGGCGATGATTTTTTTCCCTTCTCTATTTTCTCCTTCTCACAGCAGAGACGTTACGAGTCTGTCTCTGCTGTATAATTACATTTATGGTAGGTCCTCCGTGTAAAACGTTTGTAGCAAATACTTTTCTATCTACAACAACCGCCAACAACTCCACTTAATCCATATCTACGCGTAAAACTAAAGGACAGTTCAATGAGAAGAGTTTCATTTCTAGTACTATCCGTCTGCGGAACGCAATACAGTGTGTCTGCTTCCCGGATAACTATAACAAGGTTGTCTTCAAATTCTTATGAGAAAAAAATTCTATTAATCCTCCGCTTAGTTAATCTAGACATACCCAAATTAAATGATAACTGATCATGTTTTCTCACTATTTACCCAAGAATTAACCCTTATCATTGAATTGTTCGACCCTTAATAAATGGTGGTCTCCCAGGTAAACGCAAACAAATAGAAAAAAAAAAACAAAAATAGATAATTAGAATTGAAAATTGCGAATCTTTTCCATCCCCCCATCGCAATCGAAAACTCCGATATTCTGCTCTTTATATCATTAATTAAGCCGGGACGTAGTTAACGTTTTAAAAGATGGAAAGTAACAGGTAATTATTTTTGTTATACATGATACAAAAATATGGATATTCCTAGGCTAAAATAATGCAATCATTTGATTTAGAAACGATGATTTGAAAATTTGAAAAAGAAAATCAAATAAAAGAAATATCTCTACATAATGTCAGACTTGAATATCTACACTTCGCACAATAATAAGTTATAGCAATAATATTGTACATGAATAACACCTTGTATTAACTGTTCTATGTAAGTATAATGAGAAGGAAATGAAGAACTAATTTATGGCATAGCACCTTTGCAAATATATGTGTAGAATAAACCTATGCGCCCTTACGTCTGTACTTCTAAAACAAAGCCACTGGTGGTTTAAACATGCAGCTTGTCGACCGCAGAGAGAATTCATTAGCAATGATCTCCTTCCCCCTAATCTGTCTGGCTAGAATTAACGTATCAGTGAGCATGTGAAGACCTGGGCGATCTGGGGGCATTTTCGAGCTCACCAGTTGTTCTTCGACGATAGAATGAAAAGTGGTTAGCTATACCCTGCGACTTGCCCCAAGGTCGACAAAATTGAACTATGATTGTCTGAAATGAAAAAAAAAATCAGGAAAAAATTGTCCCAATCCGACCAGGATAATAGCCGCTACAATTACACGTAAAGTACTGCTATATGCCTATGCCCATGCCTTGCCTCAAGCCTATACACTATTTGGGAAGCTTATTCTATTAATTGGCTTGCCTTTGCAACACATTAAGAATATGAATATAAATTTGTCAACTTCAACCTAATTCGATTCACTAGTGACTTTAAATGTTCACCTTTAGAAAATAGTTTTGAAAATTACTTTTTGAAAACTTCACTTTCCGAATTGTTAATTAACTCATACAAATGAATGGCTTCAAAGTTGATAACTGTTATTATAAATCTTTTCTTAGTTGGCTTTCTGCTCTCAAAAGAGCATAAATTATCTTTGTTTATTTAAAAATGTAGTCTTACCTACTTTAATATTCCCAAATAAAACCCTGTGTATTGCTTTATTACAGATCAATAATTTTTTTATTTTTTAATTGCTATGAAATGCAGAGTAGTGAAATTTGGCACAATTGAAGAGCATAACAAGGTGCCTTGTTTCTCTGATTTTTGTGGAATTTAAACAAATATTATGCTAATTTTTCTTTTTTCTGGTAATTACAAGTGTGCATCACTTTAGTGCAAGTGTATAGAATGTATATTTTCGGTAATAAAACAATATTCTAACTTCATATTTCTATTTATATGAAATAAAGAGCACATCCACTAACAATATTATCCAAAAACAAGAACTAATTTCACAATATTGTTTTTAAGGAAATATTTATCAATATAACTTCCATGCTTCAAAATCACTTTGAATAATTGATCACTGATGATGTCAATCGGCGGATTTGAGATGATGTGATGCTATGGGAAACTTCCAAAATTTTCCTCCCAAGTTCAAATTGAACACCTCTTTCATAAACTTTCATCTTTATTATTGATTAGAGCTAGTCAATTGGGTGTATATCTGGAGAACAAGGTGACAATATCATCAAATTTTTTCCACTAATGTTTAATGACTTAAGGTAGGATGTTGTAGCCTTGGTTGAGTTGAATGTCGCATTGTCGTGCATAAAAATCAATTTGCAGTGACGCGCTAATGGAAGGTCATCAAGCCGTGGTGACAAATGCTCATTTGAAAATAAAATATAAGACTGGCTTTTCAGTTTGACACTTTTTGTGCACTTGAAATAGTCCAATTAGTTCATCGCAAATTATTCCACCCCGAAATATTACGTTTCCACCTCCTTGTTGACGGAATCGATGACGGTTAGGGAATCCAAGAGGACTCTAAACCTTGCCAACCCATCTGCTTCATCAAGGGTTGCTCTGGCCTCATCACCGAAAAGAAAAATTTCAAAGTTGGCTTTCAGGTATTTCTGAACCCAAGCCAAACGTTTTTTCCTTATGAGTTTGGTCTTGCGATGGGTGTAATGCTTCTCGCGATTTCGTTTAAGACATTGCAACGTATCTTTCTAGACAATGAAGGTATTTCACTCTCATCAAATATAGCAGCATTGTTGCTGCCTGGCTGCTGGTAAGTTGACGCCGAATTTTTCTATCACGAGCAGAAACTGACTTTCTTGTGTTTTTGTTCCTCCTTGGTTTGATGTTCGGATTTTCAACGAATGAAGACAGTGTTCTTCAATCTCTTCCAAGCTCCTTGGCTAGATCTACGAGAGATAAACCTTCTGCAAGGTCAGCAACAGAATGTTCCTTTTCACTAGCTCTGAATCGACCCTTTCCAGGCATTTTGGAAGACCTGAAATAAAGTGATACACACTTAAAATTACCAGAAAAGAGAAAAAAATAGCATAATTTTCAAAATATTTGTTGAAATTCCACAAAAATCAGGGAAATAAGACATAGTGTTATGTTCTGTCAGTGTATCAAAATTTCATTTCTCTTTGCGTTTCATAGAAATTTCAAAATTGCAAAAATATTGACCTGCAATAAAGCGATACACAGGGTTTAGACAGTTGCTCGTAATGAAACGTATTTCTTATTTATAACCAGTAAACTGCATATACTTGAATAATTAATCTAATGAGGCTGCGAAGTGTAACAAAACTTTATGTTGAGTAAGCACCTCGTGTCCGTAAGCATTTTTTCTAATCGCCAAAGTTTACCATATTCTTTGATTTTTAATCTCAATTCTCCATACAGCAAATTTAATGGCAACTTTTCCTCTAGAAATTCCTACTTTATATTAAGTTAGAACTATCTTATCATAGATTACTTTGCTTATTTATGCGGTAAACAAAATACAGAGGACAACCGACTGGTATAAATGCTCTCTACAAAGGGAAATTGAAACAAAAATAAAACTTGCACCATTCTATCATAATACCGAGAATAGAGCACACCCTTTGGATATTAACAATAAAATCAATAACTTGAAAATTAAAGAGTTATTATAACAACATGTTTATTAAAATAAACGATTCATTTATTATATAACGGCAGTGAATTCTCTAAAACCACACGTGCATGAAAGTGAAACGTTTTTACATAAAAAAATACCAGTTTTGATAGAGTAATATATATTTAAAATAATATTACGCACAAAAATATACTCTTACAAATATGTACTGCGTTTATTTGCTTTGATGCCTAATTTTAAATTTACAGAGTCACATTCTTTGATAACACCTTTATTTTGAATGGATCCTATGCTATTTTACAATTTAAATATATTTACATAAATTTATTATAATTTACAACTTTCCATACCATTCCATAAACGATCTGCCCTAATATCCCTGAATATAGCATGCTGGGAAGTTTAGCAGCAATAAGTTTGTTCATATTCAACTTTCTCCATAGTAGTACGACCGTGGAAACAATAGGTAGGAAAATGTTTTTTTTTGTTTAAAGTGTGCTCGTCAAGGAAACACTGTAGAACTGGAACCTCCTTCACTCGCTCCCATGCACTGAGTAACCATCTGTCTTGTAACGTCACCCGTTTACCGTCTGTACAGCAAAAACTGTCCCATTCTTCCAAGCGATCTGCTTTATATACCATTCACTTACGTGAATTTCGCGAGATCACGTAAGATCGTTTCTGTTAAATATCGCAGGCGCCATCTTGCTTTCTCTTCCAACGTGCATGACAGGCAGACACGTGGGAGTTTCACAGGTAGGCCGTTAGTATGTCCGTTTCTATTTACCCACATCCCCCAGATCTGATGATTACAGAGATGGCAGGGAGGTGGCGCACCCTTCCGTCGGGTGCTTCTTCGAAGGGGGGAACTATGTAGGCCTCTTGTTCACTTGCGCTCTCATCTGCAGTCTGAGGGTCGAAGGACACCGACTCCCGTGAGAGGCTAATAATATCGGATTCGCTCCTTGATGAGGATGAGGACGGTGCAAACCAGAGTGACGGCCCACTTGCCTCAGACCCAGAGTCCCTCCCGTCGTCCAGCGGTGGTTGCAACTGTGTCGTCGGCTTCAGGTCCCTTACATGATGGGGTACGTTGTCAACCATGACTGATTGCTGACTCACCACATCAGCTTTAATGTTCATATAATTAATATTGATTATTTCCAGTGTGATGTAGTGCTAATCTTTTTATGGACATTCACGATTAATTTAAGTTAATGAGCATCTCTAAGCAAGATGAACCTTGGGCTCTCAGATAAGTTATTGTCTTGAATTGCAAGTCTCTGTTCAGTTGAAGAAAATTGGTATCAGCAAAACTTTTAAAAACTGTTACTTTTTTCGACGGAATTCATGATTTTATTTGAAATGAGAATTATTCTTTTACGGTAATAATTATGTGTACATTGATATAATCGATCATCAATTTGGATAAAGCACAATGGGCATACGATTACGGCATGTACAGTGAATGCACACATTAGTCCCCTATTAGTCGCAATCTGTGCAAGATCGGTTATGCAGTCTGCATGAACTGCTGGGTGTACTGTAACAGAATTAACCAAGGAATGGTACAACATGAAATAACCGCTACAACTTAAAGCAGAGAAAAACAGCTGAAACGTCACTAGAGAAATAAAAACAAGATTGAAGGCAAACAGAAGCCATCATTCTATTCTTTAACTTATTTTTAATTAGCCTGGGTGCCCGGCGTTGCGCACTTTTTTTTTGGAGATGTGTATTGAGAAAAAAAGTGATAGTAGACATGAAGGCTCTAACCCGGACTACGAAGCAGGAAAAGCACGTAAAAAGGTGACGTCTTTGCTGTTGCGTCCATCGACAAACTGGAAGTGCCGAATGTACAAATGAAGGCTAGTTAATCGAAAAGAGGGGATGATTTTCGAAAATATCACCGAAAAGGGCGACCCCTCTCTATGGAAAGTGCCCAGTTACGCGTGAAGGAATTAATGTTTTTAACCAATCTTTCGATATTTGCCGTCCGAAACGTCGAGCTGCAAAACGATCGCAAATATATGACAATCCGTCGCCCATGTCGAAAGTTTGAGGCATACATACATACATACATACATACATACATAAATTTAAACAGACAGGTGAGATTTATATTATAGATGTTTCGAAAAAGCCCCCTCTTTGTGAACATTTTATAGATAAGAAAATAAAGAGAAATCTATTATTTAAAAATTACAAAAACTTGATAAGCATGGCGAGTTTAATGGCGATTACCAGTTAGAATAAGAGAAAATAGAAAAGGTACATGTTAACTGTTGTCTTTCATTGACGATAAATAATACAGTGATAAGCATTACATAAAGTTAATTTATTTAATCAATTTGAATTTACTTTATATTATGAATATTAACTGAGAGGAGCAGGATATGCTTTAAAAAGTATAAATTGTCATGAATAATCGTCGCATTTTCGTTCTGTGTTTCAGTATTTTTGTATGCAGATTGTGATCGATACGGGCTATTGATCGTTTGACTATTATGCTGCTAACATACCTCGAGTAATTTGTCATGAATAATGACTTTTCATGGACATATATTGGATACAAAAAACTTTGATGCCAGACACATTGACCTAGTCTTAAGGAACCAAGAAAAACGTCGGAAGGTACCCCAGTAATCTGCATAGTGGAAAGTTCTTGGGAGATAAATAAAAGTCCTCCATGCGTTGACTGTGTTTACAGAGTACAAAATGCATCTACTATGTATTAGTTTGGACGGCGAACAATATAGAAATGAGACTTGATCAATAGCAGCATATGCATAGATATGCAAGATTTATATTCTGCTTGATTAAAAATATAAAACGAAAAAAATAAAACATTAATATTATTTTAGCTTTTAGTAAATATTAAGGAACTTGGGAATACTTTTTAAACGAAGGAAATTTATCTAAAGTGACATAGTTTTGTCTCATTGAACAAATGTATAAAAAACTATTAATTTATAAATATAGTAAAAATGTAGAAAGTGATGTCCTGTGCTAAATGTATCAGATTTTGGTGAGGGTAACAAGTATGTTTTTTTAATATTTTAATTATTTGTACGGGTGTACATTACAATGAAATAATTTATGTATTAAAAAAGCATGTGTTATTGTAAGAACATAAGCGAGCGCCTGTGTGCGTTCACCGCGCAGACAATGATAGCTAGCTCTTTGTGCCGGTCCAAAATCGCTACTATATAAGAACACGGGTCGTATTGTCAATTGCGTTGTCTTAGTTCTTTAGCAGACATCTTTCTCAAAATAAAACCAAAGCTCCTGGTTAATACATGTAACATACGTTATTCTGTTTAAGATAATCGTTTTCTTCTACTGAATAAAAGACTTGCAAATAATCATTCTAAGCGTGATCAAATCAAAATATATGTCGAACTAGACACAGCCAATTTGTTAAAAAGCCAAAAAACTCATCTTGCCCACAGAACTAAACTAACTCTCATACCCAGAAAAGCAACTGAATGCAATACTGTTGAAAACGAAACTGATCCACATACTAATCTACTAGAATATCAATAAATATACTAGGATCACACAACAATACACAACTTTAAATAATCAGTTGCCTATCTATGGACATAAAACTATCTACATGGTAATTATTTATTTTATTATTATTTTTGGCAATAAGGTCATAACTATAGCAGGGAACAATGTATTTTTAGAATGATTACAATTTTTAAATGAATAAATCAAATTCTCGTTAGTCCAAATTTAAGATATTTCTCATTTCTAGTTGGTCTGTCTTTTCTTAACAAAATTTTTCTTATTCGTAACAGATCTATTTTTCGCATGCATTGCAAGTAATTTAACATAGCGCCTAGTGCATATTTACATTCCTATTTATCCCCATGTGAGACGCGTTGTCTTCTGTAGAATTTGACTTAATTATGTTGGAAAAAAGCAATCAAAATCATTTCAGCACAACCTTGAGGAACAGATAAAATGTCATTTGCAAATTCCAACAGTTCAGCAATAAATTGTAGTAATGCAATGTTCGTTTACGCATGCACGATTTACCCTTAAGTTATTTTGCTTTTCTTTCGTCTACAGTGATCCATTTTTCTTTTGCAATTCCTTTCTCTTTTTTAAAACAATGCGGTTTATTTATTTGTTTTATTCTGTATATTCATTTAACATTATTTCTAGTCCTACTTTACAGATGCGAAACCATGCGCATGCAAAACATTATTGCTTTTATTTGCTTCTGTTTTATTGTAGGTTCATTACTCGTGAGTTCAGTGTTATATATAAAAATATATATAGACATTTAGTATAATACTAGCAGATTTGAGAGGTTTTCTAAACCGGTAGAAAGATTAAAATCCTTTGGCATAACATTTAAATAAGTGTCTCGTTTTATAAATGAGTATCAATTTTCGCACCGATGGGAAAAGAATTAGCTATGTATTCTATTTTATTTTTTAAAATAATTGGTATAATAAAAATATTACGTTAGAACAACTGCATATATGTTTAACTCAGTTTTTTTTTTACTTCAGTTTTGTACGTGTAATAACACAATCAAGCCATGTATTTTCTTCTTTAGACAATTGTGGAACCATTTCTGTCAAGCCGGTGTACAAATTTCTTTATGTTGCTTTTAGATATATTACGTCGTTTTAATTATTCATAAATCAATTTTAATATTGGTCCAATTATGAAGTTGTGGAGGAAAAGATTCAGGCGAATATAGCGAATCCGGCTTATATATACTTATAGAAGGTTCAGCATGCACTTAAAATACTGTGCTTAATATATTGATTGATTCATCATTATGATTAAGAAAATGTTATTTTTGTTTAAAGTAGAATACTCAGACATAGATTATTAAAATATGAATACTTGATTGCACGCATGTGTGGTCAAATTCCCGTATAACAAGATTTATACAATGACAGTTACATTTATCTGTCACATATAATTACCACATATACATCGTGCAGTACACATATATCTCCACAATATATAAATGAATTTTAAAACTTCATAAAAATAATTGTTGGTATGTCCTCCATAATGTTTGGACCTTTCTCTGGTGTATATATATACATAATAAACTGCACAAAATACTTATTAAATCCAAGAATTGTTGTTTTAGGATAAAGAATCGACACTAAGCGCATCTTTCATGGATACGAATTTACCCCATTAGTTTTAGACAACTTACAGATATCCACGCGTTAGTCTATTATTATAACAAAAAATGAACATTTGTTTTTCGTATATACACAAAAATATACGTTAAATAGTATTATTTCTATATAGTAGTTATAATAATGACAATAAACATAATACTATAAAAGAAATAAAAGTGGTTAATTTTAGTTCTGTAAAAATATGTCTCAGAACGTATATCAGCGTTTTATTTATTTCGTAATAAAATGGAAAATCAATTATATTAGAGTAGGACTCCATTCCGTTTAGCATGATTTAAATGTTCGCCTTAAACTTTTTACCTGTCTCCAAAAATACCGCCTAAATCGGTGAACTAATATTTTCAATACAACAAACGCAAACACATTTTTTGAAAAATACCGCCTCATTTAAAATACATTTAATGAAACATGCATTGCACACAATTTATAGTTCTCACTATACAAGAAACCAAATGCACATTTTACCTTCGACAAAATTGATTCTGATAGATAATATAAAAGTTTATAACAGAATAATTACACAAACGACAGCCAAGTCCTGACAAGTTCTTTAATTTCAACTAAAATTTAAAATTTCCAACATATCCTTTCCGATCAAAATTATATATATATATATATATATATATATATATATGCATACATATATATGCATACATATATATATGCATACATATATATATGCATACATATATATACATATATTAATGCATATATATATACATACATACATATATACACACATACACACATATATATATATATATCCGCTCATCAGTGGGGTTAAACAAGCACCTTTCCCTAGATTGAGCCTACAACCATCGAGTTGATAGTGGAGAGTTCTTACCTTGGGCACATAGGATCAGCGCCAGCAAATAATCTCGAATATCCATTTTAATAGACACTTTCCCATTGCTTTTACAGTGCCCGAACTTCTCGTTTATTTACAAACAAACAGCGAATGTGATGAATGTACATTGTCTAATTAGAAAAAGTCAATGGCGCATTGCTACTTCTGACGCACGTCCATGAAAGGGGCACTTTATCAGTTTCATGCTGTCAATATCTTCAACAAAAAAATATAATTTTCAGGTTTACTCCACAAGTTCAGTATTATTATCAATGCAATTTGCAATCACCTCAGCTATATTCGAACAGGACTAAAAATAGGAGTCATTTTATGGAAGCTCTTTTTTTGTACGGATATATATATATATATATATATATATATATATATATATATATATTGATGGAAAGATAATATATATTGCATACGTAGTAATGTAGTTCTCTGCTAAACTTTGCAATTAAAAACTATTTTGCTGATGAAGTAAAGAGCGGGTTATTATAGATAGTTTGATACTCTGATATATTCACAATTACGTTTACCGTGACATTATAATTTCATATTTTTATAAATTTTAAATATATACAAACTGCTCCTTATCAGCCAATAGGTAATTTATTCTAATTATGTCAGTTCTAATATTCTTGAAATTAAAATTTCTGTGTTCAAATCCCATCAGATGTATTTTGGCTTTTTACATAATAGTAGAGTGAATGCTTATTAATGGTGATCAACATTTATTTCAGATTTTCATTCTAGAAAATGCCTGAACTGTAACGTTTATGAAATCTTTAGAAGAAAATACGATTCAGTTAGTTTATTAATTTGTGACTTAGGATTGTGTATCAGAGTTTAAACTAATCTAAAATATTTAACTGTTCAAATAATAGGTTGTTTTTGTATTATCTCTCTAAAAATAGAATAACATATCTGAAATATTTATTTAGTGATGTATAATTAGTATTGTTTAGTTATCACAAAAATCGATGAAATCTGAATTTTAAGCATAATCTTTAATGATGATCATGACAACTTTTTGACTTCTGTGTACAAATAAATTAAAATGAATATAAGCCACTTTTACCATTTGAACGTAAAATAGCTATCTTCTACAATTCGTATTCATCAGTTAATTCGTTTTAGATTATACACATATATAAATCTATACATATATTACCTTTTTTGTCACCCGTAAATATTATTCCAAATAATTATAGTTATTTACATAAAACTGACTTTCTCTGCTTTGTTCCAATAGTTGTAAATGTATGTAGACGGATGCTTGTAGACATATATCTGTTCAATCATTGTTGGATGTTCACATGAACATTGAATCGTATATATATATATATATATATATATATATATATATATTTGTTATCACACAGAGAGACAATAACTTAAACTAAATTGAGATGTAAAGACAAAACCCCAGAATATAGATCAATATATAAACTGGAAAAGGGAAATAAAATTGTATATCGATAAAAGCATATACACAAAGGTTACGGTTCTTTTGAACAAAGTGAGCTTTATCGGCATATTTCCCGGTAAAATAAATGCGAATATGAACATATTATCTATTCAACAAAAGGCTTTGGTTTTTCTGTAATGTACATTATGCAATAAACTTACTGATCGTAGTTTCAACCTTTCTGACAATTTCTCCTCTTAATCAGTGATCCTTTTCCAGATAAGCAACAAACGATGCCCATACATACTTTGTTCTTTGTCTCTTTCTCATCCTTTGAATTCTTGCCCGTTTTAACTTCTGCACGTTTCCTGAAGTTTATTTATACTTTTCATTCTCCAACATTAATAATTCTCTATCTTTCTAGGATCCAATGTTTTCACATGGCATAGGAAACGCAAATCTTTTTGCACCAGTCGTCCACTGTTATCACTACTACGGAAGATCGTTCCTACTTAATCATGTCTGACTAAATTCGTACACACGCTATTAAATGTTGCCATATCCAAAAATTACGATAGTTTATATACGAAATACAATCTTGTATAACTGCACATTGGACATTAATATTAACATAAAGATATAACTAGTAACATTATAGATAACATTATAATTGCTTTTCCTATATAAATAACATAAACTACATGCTAAAATATACGCTAGTTAAATAACTTAAAACTAATAGACATTTAATCCTGTAATTCTTAAAGTTCTAAAAATACTATTACGCTTTTAATATACTATCGCTGTATGCTCAGATTATAAAGACTTTGGAAGTGTTAAATTGCTATATTATTACAACTATGCTTGAATCCAGTTTGATCTCAAGTAATTTTACTCTTAAGAGAACAATTTATGAATGTAATAGACACTGTGGTTTAGAGCATGTTTTCAAACAATAAGTCTACATGGGTAATACATCGACAAACCAATTGCATGTAAAACAAATATAGCATTTCTGGCACAAAATTTCCTATAATATCCAGCAATCAACGAACCAACAAGACATACATGATTTAATTATTTTTTCACTTTCTTAAACTTAACTAGTACCCTAATGAACGGATTTGTACTTAAATGAAAGCATCTTTCTTCAGAATCATTTCCTAAGCGAAATTTATTTAATCAGATTGATGAAAAACGTAAATGTTTATGTTTAATATTGGAACTCTACTTAATATTTAAACGTTTTAGTGTTTAGTTATTTTGTGCGTATGCATTTAGACACATGCATCGTTAAATAAAAACATAATAGTCAGACATTAATTACTAAGGCATTAGTTTTTGCGATATAAAAATCCGATTTCGAATCTCATGTTAGCAAAAAAGAAAAAAAAAACTAAAATAACTGGATATGTTAAACAGTACATACTCTCTTTTTTTTTAAATAAGTAAACATAAAGCGTATCCAGTATTTATTCAAAGCGAATACTTTGCTTAAAATATGATATCTAACGTTTTCTCTTAAGGAGAGCAATACGCTATGTGGTTAAAACGATCAAATGTTTTATTCGACAAACTCCTGCCAAAAGGTCGCTATTGCAAATCTCGACGCTCTGCTGCCAAAACTCAACTCCAAATCTCAGCACTCTACTCTCAAAACCTAGCACTAGAATACGATACAATGCTGACAACACTTGCTACTTTAACATTCAAATCCAAATCCAATTCAGTCTCTGAAAAATAAGGCTATTTAAATCCAACTAAAATCATCTCAGTTTAATATTAAATGACAATATTGCAAGTACATAAAGGCGTTCATTTCTTTACTTTTTTCTACATTAATTTTGTCCACACGGAACTCAACAAACTATACACAGACGGGTTTGTACTAAGTTTTAAGTAGAAAAGAAATTTATTTTGCTTTTGGAAGCATTTCAAACCACACGCCACCCTGATAACTCAAGATCATTTTACATTACGTAAATCTAAATCTTTCTGCGGTTTGTGCATTGACACTGATTCACCGCCATTGCCCTCGTGCCTAGCATTTACATCGTCATGGTCCACATGGACTACGCAGCACAAGTCTAAAATATGCCGTGGCATTCCATCGATACTCGTCCCCATTGTATTGTACATCGCACATTTCGTGGTTTCGCCAAAAATTCTATTTAGATTCTGGAGGATTCAACTCTACACTCCTCCCCCTGGTCTCCAAACCACACATGTGGCATGGTGGACGTGGTCGTTTGTTGCGGCCACTCCTACGAAGGGGGATTTGCTGAACTACTTCATCTTCATTGGAGCTCTCAGAAGTTCGTCGGAACTATTGGCATCAGCGTTAGGGCGTACATTCATACCATCAGGTTGGACTTCTTCATCTTCATCGGAGCTCTTAGAAGGGGTGCTGAAACTATCGGCGTCAGGGTTGGGGTTCGTAGTTGTACCATGATGGGGAATATGTCGGATCCACACGTCATCGTTGGATGACTCACCATTACTGCTACTCGCCAACTGGTTCGTATTCAGGACAGGCCGGATATCCTTCACATGGCGTTGGATACCATCCACCAGCACGGCTTGCTCATTGATGATGATAGTAATTCACCCCCTTTGAAAGCTGTTGGTGCATCGATTATTGGGAGGCTTCAACCAGACAGTGTTTCCTAACTCATCTGGCCATCAGGTTTCCTGCCGATCAGGCAGACGGGCGTCAATGTCGTTGATGCGCACCACCGCCTCTGCGATCGTGCATTGTTTTCTTGCTGCGATCCTCTTCACGCTTCGATGACACCGCTCTGCTATGCCGTTGCCACTCGGTACATATGCACATCTGTGTCTGCGCTGGATCCCTCACTTGTCTTCGAATCGTCTGATCTTCCCACTGCAGAAGGCTGTGTCATTGTCTGTTAGGATCTCTTCAGACGGCCCTTTTCATAAAATATGGACCCAAATTCACGGATGACACTGGAGAAATCCTTTCTTATTAACGGGCGCCAGATTACGAACCTTGTCGGTCCACAATCGATCAGGGTGAGGAAGTGCTGGCTGCCGTAGTGGATTATGTCCATACTCAGTCGGCTCCAAGTCACGTCTACTCCCAGCTGATCTTTCCACCATCTGGCCGGGGTAGGGTCGATTGACCGGCATATTTGGCATTCATTGACTACCGCTTTCACTGCACTTTTGGACACCGACGGATTGGACGACTGCACAAAATAACATGTCCGTCTGACTCCGGGGTGTCCACTGAGGTGGTGTATCTTCCTGATTTCATCCGCCATCTCAATAGAGGCTACGCATAATGGTACTGGCTCAGCTTTCTTCTTCATGGTGTCATACCATCTCTGAGGCACCCGAGTGAGTCTATCAGCAAGGTTGCAATTTGAAGTGATCAGTACCGCATCCACAGACAGTTTGTACTCTGTTACCAGCTTTTTTACGGTCTCTAACCTTCGTCTGATCAGCATCTCGCTGGCTGCCTTAGTGCGCATCCTGGTCTTGCCTGCCAGTGTGTCTGATATCCAGTAGTACACGCATAGTGAATCTGTGTGTATGCGTAATTTCCTGATTTTTATCACCGCATCGAGCTCTGCCAGGTTGATATGAGCAACGTCATTCGCGGTCGCAACCAGCGGTCGTCCTCCATCGCAGCCACATTCTTCTCCAACAGCACACTAATTGCCACAGAGTTCGCATCCACCCACACATTCAGTTTGTCTCCCTGCACGCACCAGTCTCCTTGGGCGGAGTCATCCTGCTTCATCCTTCACCATTCAAACCAACATATCGTCGGCTGTTTCATCATCCCAGCCTTTGGGGACTGCACTTGTCCTCCTTTTTATGATGCCTATTGCCAAACGAATCCATCCACACAGTGGTAGGTGCCCCACAAGTTTTCCACACAGGGAGAATACTGCTCGCCTCGTTAAGACATCGGGCACTTCAGGAATTGTAGTTCCGCGCCTCTATTTCAAAGTCCATCGCTTCTGTCGAACGTTCAGGCCTAAGGCACGGACGCCATTCTCCAAAATTTCTGTGTCCTTGCCGTCAAACCAAACTCAGCCAGTTTGGACCCTACACGTGATGATGACAATGTCCGCATGTCGCATATGTCATTAAGGTACGCCGATATCGCATCTTTTATTGTTTCATCCTGTGAAACACAGCGTTAATGATGGTCTTCATTATGTGGGGTGCCACGTTCAGCCCGAAGCCTAGTCTGGTAAGGCAGTGCCTCCTGCCAGCAAACCTCACGGTCTGAAATGGGCACATTGTTTCATTTATTCGGACCTGCACGTATGCTTCTCTTAGATCCAGTAGGGACACATTGGAACCCTGCTGGCGCCACTCTCGTAACTTGCTGGCACAAACGTCAGAATCTCCTTGAACGCATCAAAATGTGCGTTCAGTTTACAGTAGTCCATCGCTGGCCTCACCTTTACTTTCTTGTGCAGAGCGACCGCCATCAGCGGAATCAGGCCCTTGGGAGGTCCAAGTTTCTCATATAATTAGGGAATTAACCAGCCATCCTTGATCCAATCTCGAAGTTCCTCTTCATATGCAGGCCTCATTTAGTTGGACACATGGTACTCTGTTACCTCATTTCGTAGTTTGGCTGGTTCCTGGTTCTCCAACCACTTCCAGACGGCTGTCCAAGCCTTCTGCTGCTGGTCAATTTCGACAATAAAGTCTGGCTGATCAATCTTCAAAACAGCGCACACTGGAACCTTCTCCTGAAACTGTACCGCCCCGTCTGCATTATATGAGCACCACCTAGGGATGTTATGGCATCATAACTTAGAAGCCGGTCAAAGCTCAACGGTTTCTCGAGTACTACCAGCGATTCGGCGTTAGCCGAATTTCCAGTTTTTGTGCGAATGGTCACAGCGACCACCCCGCAACATGTCCGCGTCCCTCCACTGAGGGTGGTTACTCTAGTAGTCTTCTTCCAAGTGCCGCAGAGGTCCGCACTCACTATGGTGCGAGAGTACCCAGAGTCGAAGAGTACTGAGCACAATGTCTTAGTGACATAGCCCTGAATGGTCGGAAGCGCCTCATCTAATTTCTGTTTGGGAAAGAGTTCGACGCTGGCACCTTGTCCCTGACCCACTTTCCTGAACAATCTCGGGCCATATGACTAGTCTTATTACATCGGTAGCAGCGAATAGCTGTCAGTCACGCCGGCATTTCCTCTCAATGTGACCCTGGCCATTATACCTATAAAACATGGATTCACCACAAAGGCTGTCCCCCTGAGACGGCCTATCATCACTTGATGCGGACTGTGCAGAAGCGACTACCGGTTCTCTCATCTCATAAGTATTCTTCATCACGGTCCTGGCCCGGTCTGCCAGGTCATTAACGGACAATGAATCTATGCTTGAGCTAGCCCACAGGAGTTGCTTTGCTCCGGTTGGGAGCCCTGCCAAAAATTAGCATGCCAAGGCCCGCTCAGCCAGCCCACCAAACAACACCGTCAACTTCGTCAGCTCGGCCAGTTTCGTCGGGATGCAAGGTTCTTGCCTCAAATTGCCATAGCAATGGCGGGGTCGATAGCAAACGCTTTGTATAATGCCGCCTAGCTCCTTTCATAATCCTGTTTTTCCGCAGGACTAATCTGTTGATATACCGCGAAAGCCCCGCCGGACAGACGTAGAGGAACAACGTATTCAATGCCCTTCACACTAGACAACAGGCAATGCAGTTCCACCTTCTCCACCCAGCCAAGTACCGGAGTCGAACCGTCGACTTCCGTTATTAATTTATTGTCGAACTTGTTCGCCATTACGCCGAGATAGCTTGCAGTTAAATGGACTGGTAAACAGCAAAACAAAATAAATACGATAATTAATAGTTCAGCTAGAATTCGTCACTGTGAACTTTCTCTCTCAACTTCCAGCACGTGTTCTGTCAACTGCCTCTGCTAACAGGCATTTATTAGAAAACTGACCCCATTCAATTTGCATACGTGTGCAGTGGAAGATGAGATCTTGTAAGATTCCACGAGACTACACCTTATAAATCCATTGCTGCGATCTTTAATTTCTCTCTCTCAGATCCCATCCGAAGGTAAGTTGTATAATCGCACAATACCCACACACGCCGCACTTCTTCTTTGATTATTACATTCAACTCTACATGTAGCTTAATTGCCATATATATTTTTATAACTTACTACCTAGCTCTACCTATGTACTGAACATTGTTGAAGTAATGTCATTTAATATGTGTTTATATATATATATATACATATATATATATCATATATATGCAAACATATATATATATATATAGCATATATACTTCATATACATACACACACAAATATATATATATATATTTATATGTGATGATTACCGCTTCTTTCCAGATGATTGCTGTCACACTGAGTTCTCTCCATCTCGTCGTGCATGTCATCTCATAGGTATCTGTCTGTCTATCTATCTATATATAGAGAGAGAGAGAGAGAAAGAGAGGGAGAGAGAGAAAGAGAGAAAGAGAGAGGTAATCTATCTATCTATATATCTATAAAAACAGAGATGTGTGTGCCACAGACGATTTCTGATTGGTTAATCCAATAATCACATCTCCTAAAAAACTATGGTTCCTACGCTCTTACCTTTACCATAAAATATTATGGCTTTATTTATTGTCCATCTTGGAAGGGTTTAATTTTTTCATAACTTATTATTTACAAATTAAAAAAATACGAAACTTACACAATCTAACAATCCAACCTACGACATCACGGCCGCCATTCTGGTGCTAGCCGCAGACACGTACACACAACACGAAAACAATGTTTTGAAAATCTAGCAAAAATTAATTTTCCTGAAATTTTTCAATATTTAAAAATAAATTATGCCGGCTGATAAAATTTTAAAACTTTTTTTAA